>NW_028319909.1:1407500-1432500 GCF_062004578.1 Staurois parvus | reverse complement strand
GGGCTGACAGATTAATCTCTCATAGGGACATTTGTTTTGAGCCAGCTTGGCTCGGCACGGTTTACTGTATGTACATTACTGCACATCCAGCCAGCTTGGCGCAGCACAGTATACTGTATGTACAATATTACCACACATCCAGCCAGCTTGACCCAAACACTCTCAAGATCACATTTTATACCCCGCGTATAAGACGACCCCCAATTTTTGGGGTATATTTTTAAGTATAAGAAGTAGTCTTCTACGCCAGAAAATACTGTAATCAGTGCCCGGTATGGAGCTAGTAGCTGAAAGGAAGGATGAAGCATTCCACCCCCATTGTTCAGAAGTGTGTACCTATTTAGTTTCTTTTACTTCAGTTGTGATGTTTCTCTTCCTTCAAATTCAGACATTTCCGGAATCTGTGTTCAGATGACACCCCAATGGTAAGACGAGCAGCTGCCTCTAAATTGGGGGAATTTGCAAAAGTATTGGAGCTGGAACATGTCAAAAGTGAAATAATCCCAATGTTCTCCAACCTGGCCTCAGATGAGCAGGTAAAGTTCTTTTACACGGAGTTAATCGATCGTTCTGTATTTGCGGCCAGCTCAGTATGTTTATCACGTGTGTGTTCCTCAGGATTCTGTCCGTCTTTTGGCCGTGGAGGCCTGTGTGAATATTGCTCAGCTTCTACCTCAGGAAGAGCTGGAGCCGCTGGTGATGCCGACACTGAGACAAGCTGCTGAGGATAAGTCCTGGCGTGTTCGTTACATGGTGGCAGACAAATTCACAGAGGTAAATCGGTCAGACTGTTAGGGCTCGTTCACACCAGCTGCTGCATTGCATCGTAGCTGGTGTGCGGCGGGGCTGAGATCAGGGTTAAGATTATGCACATCAAAATTTTTTTAAATTTTTTTTAATAAAGTTCAATTGCCAGCACAAAGTGGGTTGCCTCGCTGTGTGCTATGCTGAAAAAAAGTACTGGGGGCAACATTGACATATGGGAGCAAAACCCTGCCATCTACAAAGTCGTGTGATCCGGGTGTAGCAAATTAGCTCATCCAACTCGAAGCAGAGTTCTCCTTTACCTTGTTGTAGTTGAGGTATTCCTTGAATCATTCCTCACATTCCCCCCCCCCCCCCCCTGCATTCTTTTGAGGCAGACTTTATCTCCTGGCAGATGATGTGGAGCAACCAGGCTAGGACATGAGAAGTGGAGCCAGCCCGTCTGCGGAGGTGTCACTTTGGTCACCCAAAGCTATGTAAGCCCCACACCTTATCAACCTGACCCAGAACTGAACATTCCTCAGGTCAAACATATGTTTCATATCATGGGACATGAGCTGGCAGTTTCAGTTTAAAATCTCCCAATGACCACTCCCAAAAGGTGTAGTCAGAGCCCCCCCCCCCCTCCCTTTGTGAGGGACTTTTAAAAAAGACAGGCTGACAAGCCTAGAGAGAGAGTGAAAGTTTTTTAACACACAGAGATCTCCCAGCAACATCCTAACAAGAGGAGATCAAAGAAATCGCCCTGCTCACAATTTGGACTGCAAACCCAGGCATATGGGCAAGTAACTCAACCCTGTAGTCTTCTTCCTAATTATCTCTTTGCTGTGTCTTTATATACATATATATATATTTTTGTGACACCGGGTACATAGAAGACAAGGCATTTTGCCTCGTCCATGTGGTGGGACTGCGCTGGAATAGCTGACCAATGCATTCCCACCACATGTAGTGTGAACATACTTTAGGCTCCTTTTTATATGTGCAGGCCAATCAGGTCTGCTTGTCAGTTTTTCAGGAAGACCCGATCGGACCCTCCATTCTCTATGGACTGGGGGTGTAAACAGATGTGTCCATTTACACCCGCATACGTCCAATCTGATCTGCTAAAAACACACGGTCTAGCGTAGGGGTTGGCAACCTGAGAGCCGCAGGACTACAAGTTCCATTATGCCTCTGCAAGTCATAGCTGTAACTGTCAGTTTTGTAATCTTTGCAATGCCTCGTGGGAAATGTAGTTTCACAACAGCTAGAGAGCCAAAGGTTGCCTACCCCTGGCCTAGCGGTTTAGATGGCAGTTGGGTGTCAACATACAGGTGGTCTGTTTACGTCCAACCAGGGGCGGACTGGCCATTTGGAAACTCGGGCACTGCCCGAGGGCCCGGGGTCAGTAGGGGGCCCCATGAGATGCCCATGGTACCTTTTTTCATAGGCTTTTTGAGTTTGGGCAAGGACACAGGGGCCCCATGATCCCCTATTGCCCGGGGGCCCCATGATCCCCTATTGCCCGGGGGCCCCATGAGTTGTCAGTCTGCCCCTGCACCCAACCACCCATAGAGGAGAGCGGGATGTCTGTCTGCTCTGCACAAAGGGAGCGGACATCGACCAGCCATCCACCTGCTCAGCAGGGAACAGCGGACAGATCCCCTGCTGAGAAAGCAAACTACTGCCAGAGTCTGCCCCATGTGGAAGGGACCTTAAAGTATGTTTGCATCATTCAGCTGCTCTTTAGGATTGCTCCGTTGCGAGGTTCAGCCTAGGTAAGGGCCCATTCACACTAGAATGCTATACAGGAAACCTGTGTTCTGTGCCAGTTTCCACTTTTAGATTGCACTGCCCTTGCGATCTGCAGTGGTTGTCAGTGCAAAGTTAACAGGTTGCAAACTCACTGTTTGCCTTTACTGGATTGCATGGTACAAACGTGCCGTGTGATGCAGTTGCAGTGCATACATTACCTTTTGGTGTGGTGCCTTTTCAGCCCATTCAAAACTAATGGGCTGAGATGGATTTGCACAGGAACACACAGCGTGTTCCCGTGCGATTCACATGCAGTTCCTAGTACAGAAGTAGCCATTTTTTTCCTTGCTTGTTTTAAGCTATGTGATATTTTCCCTGTGTCAAATGTAGCTCCAGAAAGCAGTTGGCCCAGAAATCACAAAGACAGACTTGGTCCCGGCCTTCCAGAATCTGATGAAGGACTGTGAGGCGGAGGTGCGAGCTGCGGCTTCCCACAAAGTTAAAGGTAAGGCTCGTCTGTGGAAGGATTTGAATGAACCTGTTACTAGTTAAAGAATATGTAAACCCAATATTTCACATTGCTGATATGTGCTGCTGTACCATGTACTTGTATCTTTATATTGCTTCCTTTGTGTGAGATCCCTGGTTTTTCTCCTAGTCCCTCTGCTTTCCTATTAAAAACTGACCACACTAGGGATGTAAGCACAGCGTGGTCAGTTTTCCTGTGTTGGAATCTCAGCCTGCTCTCCTCTCAGATTTTACAAATGAAGAAAATATAGTTTCCGTGCTCTATCAATACCTATTACCTGTATATAGTATAAAAACTGTATTTACATTGGATCTCTAATAGCTGCATGATCTCTTATGTGTAACCATACATGATTGTAATGCCAATCAATACCCAAACTCCTCTCAGATTTGTCCTGACACTCTCCTCTCTCATGTATGAGTCAACGCAAAATTGTCATGAAGTTAAAAAATCATCTTGCTCGCCACCCCCAGCTGCGCAATCTGTCTCATGGCTCGTTTCTCATGGCTCGTTTCTCATGGCTCGTTTCTCATGGCTCGTTTCTCATGGCTCGTTTCTCATGGCTCGTTTCTCATGGCTCGTTTCTCATGGCTCGTTTCTCATGGCTCGTTTCTCATGGCTCGTTTCTCATGGCTCGTTTCTCATGGCTCGTTTCTCATGGCTCGTTCTCATGGCTCGTTTCTCATGGCTCGTTTCTCATCTCTCTCCCCCCTCTGTCTCTCCCCCCTCTGTCTCTCCCCCCTCTGTCTCTCCCCCCTCTGTCTCTCCCCCCTCTGTCTCTCCCCCTCCTCTCTTCCCCTCCTCTCTTCCCCTCCTCTCTTCCCCCTGCTGCTGAGAATGTGATCACTTATAAGAAAAACTTTACTGAATAGGTTGTTTTTTTACAAGGTGAGGGTTTACATATATTTTAAATGTGTGCGTATATTGGTGCTGAACCAACCTAATAGCAAAATATTAATATTGCAGCTTATAAATCCATAGATGTGGGAGCTGGGTTAGTTTTTGGTGATCTTCCAATAACGGATTTCTTGTCCTGGGAGACAACACTCAGTCACCCTTCTGTATCTATAGAGGAGCAGAGTTAGCACCCTATGGCAGAGCTACAGAACACTTCCCTCTCTAATTTCTTTAATGGGTGTTCTGTAGTCCACAGAGCTGAGAACAGTGTAACTGATGCAGCACGAGAAGTGCTCACAAGATTTCCTGCAGGTATTTTTGCGGGTATCCAACAGACATAATACAACTTTCAATAGTATATTCCAAAGGCAGTAGAATGGGTTATTGGGGTTTATTGGACCACCATGTCTTGATGCTGCGTCATCCTACAGAAGGCTTTGATGTTTTAGCCCATTTACTTTGCTTCGAATTAGAGCTTTGAATTTTTAAAGACTATTTTTGCTCCCTCTAGCTCTGACCTGGAGTGAAATTAGATCGTGCTCTCCGGGATTGGGTCATTAAGCGCTTGTTGATGTCTTTTTGTATTGTGGGAATCCGGCAGTTACCAGAGAGATTGTGCAGCTGGGGGTGACGAGAAAGGTGGTTTTTTAACTTCATGATGATTTTATGTTGACTCATACATGAGATCCACCCCCAGCTTGTTAATAATAAGTCTGTAAGAAAGCTTCAATTATCTGTTCTATTCAGAATCATTCACTTCTTAAAGAGAAGCTTTCAATTACCATTAACTGGCATGGCTAGGGCTGTTCTTATATATTTCATAAAAATAGAGCTAACAGATTACTGCAGAGGTATTCTATGACATTGGCCTTGGACAGGAGCTTTGGCTGAGGCAGAAGACATTGGTCTTGGATAGGAATCTGCTTTGGTAGGAGATGGTGTCTTTGGATGGAAGCATTTGCTATGGCAGCTGTACAATGGTCTTGGATGAGTGCTTTAGCAGGGGCAGAAGATGTTGGTCTTGGATGGGAACTTCAGCTTAGATGCAGGAGACATTGGTTTGGATGAAAGCCTTGGCTGGGGCATGGGACATTGGTCTTGGATAAGCCCTTTGGCTAGAGCACTAGACATTGGTCTTGGATGAGAGCCTCAGCTGGGGCAGGAGACGTTTGGTCTTGAATGAGTGCCACGGTGGGGGCAGGAGACATTGCTCTTGGATGAGAGCCTCAACTAGGGCAGGCGACATTGGTCTTGCGTGAGAGCCTCAACTAGGGAAGGAAACCTTGGCTGGGGCAGGCGACCTTGGCTGGGGCAGGCGACCTTGGCTGGGGCAGGCGACCTTGGCTGGGGCAGGCGACCTTGGCTGGGGCAGGCGACCTTGGCTGGGGCAGGCGACCTTGGCTGGGGCAGGCGACCTTGGCTGGGGCAGGCGACCTTGGCTGGGGCAGGCGACCTTGGCCTTGGGCGAGAGCCTCGGCTGGGGCAGGCGACCTTGGCCTTGGGCGAGAGCCTCGGCTGGGGCAGGCGACCTTGGCTGTGCAGGAAACATTAGTCTTGCCCGGTCATACTGGTGCGATTTAATTGAAATGGCACCTGAAATCGCATCTAATGAATGTGAATGTCAGTGTCTTCACAATTGCAATTTGCTGCAGTGCGACTTTTAAAGTAGTTCTTGCATTGCTTTTTCTGCAGTTTTGTTGCGATTTTCACATACATAGAATATAATAAAAATCACACTAAAAATTGCAAGAAATCATTGAAAATCTTCACAAGTAGCAATAAAGTCTTCAGAAATCATGTGAAATCATGCTGAAATAGCACACAAATCACATGATTTTAAAACGTAATTTATTTTTTTTTTCCCTAGAATTGTCACTTTTTTTTTTTTTTTTTTGTTTATAGAGCAAAATATAACCGCACAGGCGATCATTTGGGTGCAGCATTGCATGACCGCACAATTGTCAGTTAAATTAATGCAAAAAATGAATGGCCTGGTCAGGAAGGGGGGTAAATCCTCTGGAGGGCAAGTTTAAAAAAAAAAAAAAAAAAAAAAAAAAAGTTTGGGTTTCAGAACCACTTGAACACCAAGCCGTCCATGGCCGGTTGAGGTTGTGTGCTGAGTGCGCACTGTCTGAGCTGTTTCCAACCGCTCTCACGACTTTAGATTGGGAGACAGTGGGATGGGCTCCCAACCATGTGACCACTTTGAGAGCCAATCACAACGGTCATGTAAATAGGGAGCCACTCACCCTCCTGGCGCTAAAACCCACCTATAGGAATGCAAGGAGCCAGTGCAGAGGGGTTAATGTATATTTGTATTTGATTCTCTTACTTGGAAATAAACATGTCAGTATTTATAATCTGTTATCCTAAATAGAGTTCTGCAATGTAAACAAAGCCTTTGCTGGAATAGTGAATTTTGATGTAATCCTGTTTCTGCATTATATAACCACCTTCCGCCCGCCCTATAGTCCAATGACGGGCGCAAGGTGGTTCTCTCGTTCTGATAGGACGTCGTATAACGTCCTACCATTCTCACTGCTCATGCGCGGCTCAGGGAGCGCGCGGCGATCGCCGGTCCACTGTGTCCCTCGGACACAGCAGATCACGGAAAGAGCCGAAGATGTCGGCTCGGTCATGTGATCAGCTGTGTCCAATCACAGCTGATCACATGTAAACACGGAAATGCCGGTTATCAGCATTTCTCTCCTCTCGAGCTGACAGCTCGAGAGGAGAGCCGGTAATCGGCTTTCCGCGGAGGGGACATGTACACTGATGAGCAGGGCACTGATGATCAGAGTGCCTTGATGATCAGTGTAGCCCAAGCAGTGCCACCTGTCAAAGTCCAGTGCCAGCTGTCAGTGCCACGTGAAGGTGCCTCAGTGCCACATCAATGCCACATATCAGTGCCAATCTGAGCTGCCTTTGTGTCATCCATCTGTGCCAGTCAGTGCCGCCTAACAGTGCCATATATCAGTGATGCCTGTCAATGCCCATCAGAGCCCATCAGTGCAGCCTCAGCACACATCAGTGAAGGAGAAAAATCACTTATTTACAAAATTTTATAACAAATACTAAAACGTTTTTTTTTTTTTTTTTTTTCAAAATTTTCAGTGGTGTTTGGTTTAAGAAAAAATAAAAAAACCCCAAGGTGATTAAATACCATCAAAAGAAAGCTCTGTCTAAAAAAAAAAAAAAAAAAAAAAAAAAAAAATAACATTTTCATATGGGTACAGTGTTGCATGACCTCGCAATTGTCATTCAAAGTGTGACAGCGCTGAAATCTGGAAATTGGCCTGGACAGGAAGGGGGTATAAGTGCCCTGTAGGCGAGGGGTTAAAGCAGTGGTTCTCAACCTTCCTAATGCCGTGACCCTTTAATACAGTTCCTCATGTTGTGGTGACCCCCAACCATAAAATTATTTACCCAGTAATTATAATTCATGAGTGTCGTTTTACCTCCAATACTGCTGCTTTCAACACAGTAGCTGCTTTTAACAGAGTAGCTGCTTTCAACACAGCAGCTGCTTTCTACACAGTAGCTGCTCTTTACACATCGGAAATATGTGTTTTCTGATGGTCTTAGGGGACCCCTGTGAATGGGTCATTCGACCCCCCAAAGGGGTCGCGACCCACAGGTTGAGAACCACTGGGTTAAAGGATATATGATGTTTGTATATAAATGCCGATCCTCTGACTCCAGTGTGCTGTTTTGTTGTAGAATTCTGTGAGAACTTGTCAGCCGACTGTCGGGAGAACGTCATCATGACGCAGATCCTCCCATGTGTCAAGGTACGTCCTTCTGTCTGCTCTTCCTCAATATCTATATAGCAGATGACTTGCAATTTTCATTGTCTGAACACACGTGCAATTCTGCCACTAGAGACAATATACGATACGACAATATCACAAATCCTCCAGAAATGAGGGTTGCAAGAAAAAAGCGGCTCCTCAAGAAAGGCCATGTGTAGTCACCACTGAGCTTTGCCAAATGGCACCTTGAAGATTTTGAGTTGACATGGAAAAAGGTGTTCTGGTCAGATGAGCCTAAAATTGAATTCTTTGGCCTCACCACTAAACTGTCTGGTGGAAATCCAGTACAGCTCATCATCCACAACACCATTCCTACTGTGAAGCATGGAGGTGGGAATATCCTGTTATGGGGGATTCTGTGTAGTAGGGACTGGAGCACTTGTCAGGATAACAGGAAAAATGGATGGGGCAAAACAATGTCAAATTCATGAGGAAAATCTGCTTCCTTCTGCCAGAAAGTTGTCGATGGGAAGGTTTACCTTCCAACATGATAGTGACCCAAAGCACACAGCAAAAATGACCGCACAGTGGTTGAAGGAGGAAAAGGTGAATGTAATCAGCATTACTCGGGACATATACACTGATCAACAGGGCACTGATGATCAGTGTAGCCCCAGTAGTGCCACCTATCAGTGCCACATCAATGTCACCTATCGGTGCCTTCCGGTTCACATCAATGTCACCTATCGGTGCCTTCCGGTTCACATCAATGTCACCTATCGGTGCCTTCCGGTTCACATAAATGTCACCTATCGGTGCCTTCCGGTTCACATCAATGTCACCTATCGGTGCCTTCCGGTTCACATCAATGCCACCTATCGGTGCCTTCCGGTTCACATCAATGCCACATATCGGTGCCTTCCGGTTCACATCAATGTCACATATCGGTGCCTTCCGGTTCACATCAATTCCACATATCTGTGCCTACCAGTCCACATCAATTCCACATATCGGCCCCTACCAGTTCGCATCAATTGCTCATATCGGCCCCTACCAGTTCGCATCAATTGCGCATACCGGCCCCTACCAGTTTGCATCAATTGCGCATACCGGCCCCTACCAGTTTGCATCAATTGCGCATACCGGCCCCTACCAGTTCGCATCAATTGCGCATACCGGCCCCTACCAGTTTGCATCAATTGCGCATACCGGCCCCTACCAGTTTGCATCAATTGCGCATACCGGCCCCTACCAGTTTGCATCAGTTGCGCATACCGGCCCCTACCAGTTTGCATCAGTTGCGCATACCGGCCCCTACCAGTTTGCATCAGTTGCGCATACCGGCCCCTAGCAGTTTGCATCAGTTGCGCATACCGGCCCCTAGCAGTTTGCATCAGTTGCGCATACCGGCCCCTAGCAGTTTGCATCAGTTGCGCATACCGGCCCCTAGCAGTTTGCATCAGTTGCGCATACCGGCCCCTAGCAGTTTGCATCAGTTGCGCATACCGGCCCCTAGCAGTTTGCATCAGTTGCGCATACCGGCCCCTAGCAGTTTGCATCAGTTGCGCATACCGGCCCCTAGCAGTTTGCATCAGTTGCGCATACCGGCCCCTAGCAGTTTGCATCAGTTGCGCATACCGGCCCCTAGCAGTTTGCATCAGTTGCGCATACCGGCCCCTAGCAGTTTGCATCAGTTGCGCATACCGGCCCCTAGCAGTTTGCATCAGTTGCGCATATCAGTGCCCATCTGCACTGCCTATAAGTGCCCATCACTGCAGCCTCATTGGCGCACATCAGTGAAGGAGAAAGATCACTTAATGACAATTTTCTAACAAACTAAGAAAAAACTTTTTTTTTTTCAAAATTTTCTGTTTTTGGTTTGTTTAGCAAAAAATAAAAAACCCAGAGGTGATTAAATACCACCAAAACAAAGCTCTGTCTCAATTATAAAAATGTCACATATGGGTACAGTGTTGCATGACTGCGCAATTGTCATTCAAAGTGCAACAGCGCTGAAAGCTGAAAATTGGCCTGGGCAGGAAGGGGGTATAAGTGCCCGGTAGGCGAGGGGTTAAGTTCACAAGCCTTTGGCCCTATTTGTGTAAATTTTGATGTTTGGACAGCTGGCGTTCCTTTCGTTATTTCTGCTGATCTTTTTCTGTTTTGTTTCCTTTCCAACCAGGAATTGGTTTCAGATGCCAACCAGCATGTGAAATCTGCCCTGGCCTCCGTCATCATGGGCCTGTCCCCCATCCTGGGGAAGGACAATACTATAGAGCATCTTCTTCCTCTTTTCTTGGCCCAGCTGAAGGATGAGGTAAGCGAAGTTTCTGTGTCTGGGGGGGGGGGGGGGTATGGTGCATTGCTCAGGATTACGGAATCCAGCGTCATCGCCTGTTACGTAAGGTTCTTCATAGTGATATTTTCAGGACTCATTTTACATATTTCTGCCACAAGGGGGAGAACGTCACATGGAAGTAATCGTGAAGATGGAATCTGCTCTGATTAGGTCAGTGTTTCTCTACTCCAGTCCTCATGGACCCCCAACAGGTCATGTTTTCAGGATTTCCCTCAGATGAAACAGCTGTGGTAATTACTAATGCAGGCCATAGATGGGGAGAAAAACTGCAGATTTTTCTTTTAAAAAACGAAAAATCGGTTGTTCAAGTGGCCGACGTTACCATCAATGGTAAAAAAAATCGGCCGATTTTCTACCCGTCTACAGCCGGCAAAAAGTGTCCCTGCAGAGAGCTCTGCTATTTCTTTGACAGTTCTCTGACAGTTCCTTGACATTTATAGAAGTTGCAACAATGTATCTATTTGTTTCCATTTAGGGTACAGATGTTTTTATTCGGAAACAAATAGATACAATGTTTCAACCGCTGTAAATGTCAAGGAACTGTCAGAGAACTGTCAGAAATAGCGGAGCTCTCTGCAGAGACACTTTTTGCTGGACTGGAATTCTTATTTTCATCCTACTTCTTCTTCTTATTATTATTATTCTTCTTCTTCATCCTCATCCTCTTCTTCTTCTTCTTCTTCATCCTCTTCTTCTTCTTCATCCTCTTCTTCTTCTTCATGCTCTTCTTCTTCATCTTCATGCTCTTCTTCTTCTTCATCTTCATCCTCTTCTTCATCCTCATCCTCTTCTTCATCCCCATCCTCTTCTTCTTCATACTCATCCTCCTCCTTCTTCTTCATACTCATCCTCCTCCTTCTTCTTCATCCTCATCCTCTTCTTCTTCTTCATCCTCATCCTCTTCTTCTTCTTCATCCTCATCTTCTTCATCCTCATCCTCTTCTTCTTCATCCTCTTCATCCTCTTCATCTTCTTCATCCTCATCCTCTTCATCTTCTTCATCCTCATCCTCTTCTTCTTCTTCATCCTCATCCTCTTCTTTTTCTTCATCCTCATCCTCTTCTTTTTCTTCATCCTCATCCTCTTCTTCTTCTTCTTCTTCTTCATCCTCATCCTCTTCTTCCTCTTCTTCATCCTCTTCTTCTTCTTCATCCTCATCCTCTTCTTCATCCTCATCCTCTTCTTCTTCCTCATCCTCCTCATCTTCTTCTTCTTCTTCTTCTTCTTCTTCTTCTTCATCCTCTTCTTCCTCCTCATCCTCTTCTTCATCCTCATCCTCTTCTTCATCCTCTTCTTCATCCTCATCCTCTTCTTCTTCTTCATCCTCATCCTCTTCTTTTTCTTCATCCTCATCCTCTTCTTTTTCTTCATCCTCATCCTCTTCTTCTTCTTCTTCTTCTTCTTCTTCATCCTCATCCTCTTCTTCCTCTTCTTCATCTTCATCCTCATCCTCTTCTTCCTCTTCTTCATCCTCATCCTCTTCTTCCTCTTCTTCATCCTCCTCATCCTCTTCTTCTTCTTCTTCATCCTCATCCTCTTCTTCATCCTCTTCTTCTTCTTCATCCTCTTCTTCTTCTTCATCCTCTTCTTCTTCTTCATCCTCATCCTCTTCTTCATCCTCATCCTCTTCTTCTTCTTCATCCTCATCCTCTTCTTTTTCTTCTTTTTGTCTTCCTCTTGCATGTCACTGCTCATGCGCAGATTTTTTATCGGTAAAAAATCGGCCGATTTGCCCACTAATTGCCGCGAAAATCGGCCGATCGGCAAAATCGGCCGATTTTTTTTCCAACTTTACCGAAAAACAAAAACGGCCAAAATACCGAAAAACGGCCGACCAAATCGCCCACTAACGATCCGAAAATCGGCCGATTTTATTTTCGGCCGAAAAATCGGCCGATTTTCGACCCGTCTATGGCCTGCATAAGGCAGTGAAACTGATCAAATCACCTGTGCAAAATAATGGAAATCCTGAAAACATGACCTGTTGGGGGTCCATGAGGACTGGAGTTGAGAAACACTGGATTAGGTGTAGACACAATATATTCCCTATATTGCAAGCTTACCCTAGCCAGGAATGTTAGATCTGTAGTCCGCAAACTGAAAGCGGTACTAAATCCAAACCCAGAAACGTAATATATTGCAGCTGGTCAATCATTAGATGTGGTGGCTGCATTAGTTTTCATTTGTTTAGGCTACCCATCCACCCTCCGTTTTCACCAGATCTGGCCAGGAACACATCTGTATTAGAGTGCCCCCACTCTGGGTGAAGGAGCTACAGAGACTCCTTTGGACCTCAGCATTGTCAAATCTTTGGGGGGGAAGGGGAGTGTAAGATGGACTAGCAGATTTACCCTGTGTTCACGCTGATGCGGTGCAGAATTTGCAGCGTTTTCTGTGTGAATTCTGCACCAGAATCGCACCCAGTTCTTGCAAACCGCTGCGGGTTTGTATGTTCTATAAGTTAACACCCTGAAAGCGGTCCACAAAACGCAGTGCGAAGTGCAGAATCGGATCGCATAGGTTTGGATACCCCTGCAATCCGATTCTAGTGCAGACCAAAAAAAGGGTCCTGCACTTTTTTGGTGCGATTAGAGCCATACAAAATGTACGGCTCCAATCGCACCGCACACACACTGCATGTGATTTGCACAGGAGATCACATGCGATATACCGCACCGCATATATGTGAACCCAGGCTTATGCTGGCCATAGATGGTTTTTCGGCCAAAAAACAAAAAATCGGTCATTCTGCTGCCACCAATGCTTACGAAAATCGTCCGTTTTTCGTAAATTTTCCAGCATGACCGATAAAAGAAACGAGGAGGAACCGTGAAAATCGGCCGAGGACATTGCCCACGAACGGTGTGACTATTGCCCGATCAGGGGCGGACTGACCATTTGGAAACTCGGGCACTGCCCGAGGGCCCGGGATCAGTAGGGGGCCTCATGAGATGGCCCTGGTACCTTTTTTCATAGGCTTTTGTGAATTTGGGCAAGGACACAGGGGCCCCATGATCCCGTATTGTCTGGGGGGTCAGTAGGAGGCCCCATGAGATGCCCCTGGTACCTTTTTTCATAAGCTTTTGTGAGTTTGGGCAAGGACACAGGGGCCCCATGATCCCCTATTGTCTGGGGGGTCAGTAGGGGGCCCCATGAGATGCCCCTGGTACCTTTTTCATAGGCTTTTTTGAGTTTGGGCAAGGACACAGGGGCCCCATGATCCCCTATTGTCTGGGGGGTCAGTAGGAGGCCCCATGAGATGCCCCTGGTACCTTTTTCATAGGCTTTTTTGAGTTTGGGCAAGGACACAGGGGCCACATAATCCCCTATTGCCCGGGGGGCCCATGATTTGTCAGTCCGCCCCTGCGCCCGATTATTCTTTCGGACGAAAATTTGGCCATTAAACGAACAGTTTATGACCTGCATTTGACACCCTAACAAACTGAAACCAAACTCCAGTTCACACTTTGTAATCAGTTACATCATTTTTTTTTTTTTTGTTCCTTTTGGCATAAAGGTTTTACATAAACGCTGATCAATGTATGTACTCCTCTCAGTGGTAAATGGTTTGTCTCAACCCTCTAACTGGTACATCTGTAAGAGAGCTTCTTTTGAAAAACAGACTTTTACTGTCTGGATCATCGGGTGAAAATAAAGGAAGAGCCTAATAAAGAAAATGAATGCAGCCATAATACACAAGACATGTTAAGCTGCAGTATAATAAATGTTTGCTTTGGGTTTAATTGTGACTTAAAGCAGAGTTCCACCAGGAAAAAAAGGCAGCAGCTACAAAAACTGTAGCTGCTGACTTTAAATACAGCCACTTACAGGTCCCTCATTCCAGCGGTGTCCTCACCATGGCTGGTTTCACCGGCAGTCTTCTCTCCCTGGCGCCGGCATCTTCAGTGTGGGCATCCGGCTGTGACAGCCTGCGGCTTTAAAGCCGGGTGCCCACTGCACATGCACGTGAAGCGCTGCGCCTTGTGAATGGCCCCGTAGCCTTCTGGGACCTGTCACATGTCCCAGAACACTACGGGGTGGGGATTCCACTTCCAATCGCCTTTGGCGATCGCAGCGGAAGTGGGAGCGGTTACCTGTCAAATTCGGGTACTGCTCACTCCATCCCCCTTGCTTTCCAAAGGTGCCAATCCTTAATGGGGAGTGGGGGACAAAGGCTTGAAGCAGAACTTCCCCTTTTTGGGTGGATCTAAAGGCTTTTTACCTTCCTGCATTCTATGCAGGAACGTAAAAATCCTTCAGTATGCAGCTCCCCTCTATACTTGAGCCCAATCCAGCGGTGTGCATGAGAGCCTCGGCTCTCCCAGATTTCCCTCTCATCATTGGCTGAGACACAGCACCTGGAGCCATTGGCTCCTGCTGCTATCAGTCACAGCCGGTGAGGAGGGAGCAGGGGATGGGGCTGAGCTGTGCTCTGTATGTCTCCAGTGCCTGGTCACACTGCTATGATTTAGAATCGCTTGATTTCAGTGCGATTTCTGATGATTTTTTTGCAACTTGCGAAGATTTTCAATGATTTTGTACAATTTGCAGTTTAATTTCCATTATATTCTATGTATGTGAAATCACAAACTGCAGAAAAAGCTGTGCCAGAGCTACTTTAGAAATTGCGCCGCTGCAAATCGCACACATTAAGACACTGTCATTCACATTCATTAGATGCATTTTCAGGTGTGATTTCAGTTTGCAAATTACACCGGTATGACTGGGCACTTATGGACATACAGGGCTGACTCAGGAACGAGCGCTCCAGAGCAAGCAGCTTGCTCTGGGGGCACTTGGCAGGGGCGGAGGGTCCAGGAGCACTGACGGGGGACCCGAAAAGAGAAGGACCGGGAATGTCCTGTGTAAAGTCATTACAAAGAGACATGTTTGCTTAACCGCTCTCACACCGCACTATAGTAGTAATACTGCTACAGGGCGCGCAAAATCACATGTATATATGCATGGTTTTACAGTTCTGGGTAGGGGGCATGTGCGCCCTACCCGCGCTGCCATTCGCAGCCTCGGCTGTCAATCACCAGGTCCCTGCCAGTGATTACTCGCTGGCAAACGGTAACTGTATAAACAGTTCTCTCCCCTGTCAGCTCCTGCACACTGCTTTGTACGGCTCTGCATAGCAAAGCCATACAAAGCGGTGTGCTAACAGTGAAGCACTCACACAGCACACATAGTGAAGCGGCACAGTTAGCCCTTTGATCGCCCCAGATATTAACCCCTTCCTGCCCAGTGCCATTAGTACAGTGTCAGTGCTTTTTATTAGCACTGATCACTGTATTGTTGTCACTGGGTAGGTCAGTGACACCAAGTCAGTTCCCCCCAGTCTCAGAATGCCCGCTGCAGTCCCGCTATAGGTCGCTGATTGCCACCAATACTAGTAAAAAAAAAAAAAAAAAAAGAAAAATCCCAGTATCTATACCACCATTTGTAAACTCTATAACTTTCACGTAAAACAATTGATTTACTTGGATTGGGAATTTTGTAGCAAAGACATGTAGAAAAGTAATCAATAAATAAAAAAAGAGGGAGGGGAGAGAGAGGGAGGGGGAGGGGGGGGAGAGATGGATAGATAGAGAGAGGGAGAGGGGGATAGAGAGAGGGAGAGGGGGATAGAGAGAGGGAGAGGGGGATAGAGAGAGGGAGAGGGGGATAGAGAGAGGGAGAGGGGGATAGAGAGAGGGAGAGGGGGATAGAGAGAGGGAGAGGGGGGGTATAGGGAGAGGGGGATATAGAGAGAGGGAGAGGGGGATATAGAGAGAGGGAGAGGGGGATATAGAGAGAGGGAGAGGGGGATATAGAGGGAGGGAGAGGGGGATATAGAGGGAGGGAGAGGGGGATATAGAGGGAGGGAGAGGGGGATATAGAGGGAGGGAGAGGGGGATATAGAGGGAGGGAGAGGGGGATATAGAGGGAGGGAGAGGGGGATATAGAGGGAGAGGGAGGGAGAGAGGGGGGAGAGGGATATAGAGATGTGTGTGTATGTGATTTATATCCCGGTTGTTAACTTCTATGTCTAATCTCTCCCCTCAGTGTCCAGAAGTGAGACTCAACATCATCTCCAACCTGGACTGTGTGAACGAGGTCATCGGCATCCGCCAGCTCTCCCAGTCCCTTCTTCCCGCTATCGTGGAGCTGGCTGAGGACGCCAAGTGGCGCGTGCGCCTGGCCATCATCGAGTACATGCCTCTCCTCGCAGGGCAGCTGGTATGTGTATCAATTAACATTTAGATGTGCTTGGCGTGTTGTGTGCATGCCCTGGGTTTGAGGTCCATAGCACCCAGTAAATGCCTCTCCTAGCTGAGCAGCTGGTGTGCGCCTCCATTAACATTCAGCCGAATGCTTGGCCTTCGTTTCTGTATGCGTCTGGAGTCTGTAAACAGACGATTTTCAAGGTCAATTGCATTTCTATATCGGACAAGTGGAGCTGCAGAATGTGTTCTGTGTGAGCGGAGATGGAGAAGTAGAGTTCATCCTAGCGGTTGGGCTGCGATTATGAGCTGCAATTTGTCTCATTGTCTTGTAGCTACGTGAGTGGAAGATCAGCATTCCTTCCATGAATACATATTCATTATTTGCACTTGTTCCTTGGAAACCATCCAGTGTACATGTTGTCCTTGTAGACCAAATGTGAAGAGGGTTTATTAAATGCACCTTTTGTAATAAATCTATTAATGCTTAGAGTTGTTGAAATTGTTAGAGAAAGTATTCAATTCTCCCGGTGCTGAAAGTTGTAAAGGGTTAGTTCATCTTTACCAAAAAACTGCCTATGCAGGTGAGGGGGGGGGCCTGTAAATTAAAAAAAAACTGTGCAGCTTTGACTAAAGTTGAATAATACCCTCGCTCAGGGGCGGACTGACAACTCTTGGGGCCCCTGGGCAATAGGGGATCATAGGGCCCCTATGTCCTTGCCCAAACTCAAAAAAGCCTATGATAAAGGTTCCAGGGGCATCTCATGGGGCCCCCTACTGATCCCAGGCCCTCGGGCAGTGCCCGAGTTTCCAAATGGTCAGTCCGCCTCTGCCCTTGCTGCAAGTGTGTGTACCTCCTGAAGCCTGACCGAAAAAACACCATAGATGG
Organism: Staurois parvus; assembly: GCF_062004578.1. Taxonomy (NCBI): domain Eukaryota; kingdom Metazoa; phylum Chordata; class Amphibia; order Anura; family Ranidae; genus Staurois; species Staurois parvus. The sequence continues at coordinate 1,415,366 of NW_028319909.1, read as the reverse complement.
CCCCATCCCGTCCTGCCATGTTGCTACGATGTTGCTAAGACACTTCCAGCTGATTCAAACCAGAGTCTTAGCAACAAGGCAGGGTGGGAGTCAGTGAGGCTTCTGAGAGTTTTTTCATTTAAACTTCAGGAGGTACATACATGGCATCATCCCAGCTGCTGCTAACATCTAATTGTGTTCCCACAAATGAAATAATTAGCATTTGTGATGGTGTTGCGCTGCTAGAGGTAAAAATAAAGAAAAAACTGATGTGTTGTGTGCCAGTTAAATGTGCATACAGGTGAATATTTGAACACACATTTTTATTATTATTTACTATTTTATTAATTTTATTATTAATATTATATTTATTATTATTATTATTATTGGTACTTCTATAGTGCCGTCAATTTGCGCAGTGCTTTACACACAAAAAAAAATCACATTCATACATGCACATAGTGGGGCCAATTATAATAGGAGCCAATTAACCTACCAGCATGTCTTTGGAGTGTAGGAGGAAACCGGAGAAACCTGGAGGAAACCCAGTCAGACACTCTCAGAACATGCAGGGTGTCCAGTGCACCCACAAACCTCCAAAATTTATATACAAAAAACTGGTCACCGACCCAAGTCTATAACTGGCTTTTGGTTTTTGATAGTTGGCTAACTGGCTGGCAGATTGAACTGGCTTTCTTATCCCCCTTTTTGATCAGTGATACCTATCCATGTTCCTTGCTGATAATAGCCATTATTACACTGGGGTTGTCTGGCAAGTTGAACAGGGTAGCCCTATTTATATTTCACATGTGATGTCCGTCCATGTTCACTGCTGAAAAAGCCAGTTATAGAATTGGGTTGGTGACCAGTTTTTTTAATAAAGAGATGTAGAGCCAAAGCTCCTTTTGGCTCTACTTCTCCTGTGGGACATCTAAGCCGGCCGCTCCCTCCCTATTCCACAGCCCGGCACTCCAGTGAGTACTGGAGGGGCAGAGAGCTGGTGCCTGTCAGTGACCGGCTCTCTGCTCTTCCCCTCCAGCGCTCACCAGAAAGCTGGGCTGTGGAGGGGGCGGGAGCGGCTGGCTCAGACTCAATGGCCTGTCAGTCACCGGCTCTCTGCTCTTCCCCTCCAGCACTCACCAGAAAGCCGAGATGTGGAGGGGGTGGGAGCAACTGGCTCACTCAAAGGCCTGTCAGTCACCGGCTCTCTGCTCTTCCCCTCCAGCGCTCACCAGAAAGTCGAGATGTGGAGGGGGTGGGAGCGGCTGGCTCAGACTCAATGGCCTATCAGTCACTGGCTCTCTGCTCTTCCCCTCCAGCGCTCACCAGAAAGCCGAGATGTGGAGGGGGTGGGAGCAACTGGCTCACTCAATGGCCTGTCAGTCACCGGCTCTCTGTTCTTCCCCTCCAGTGCTCACCAGAAAGCCGAGATGTGGAGGGGGTGGGAGCGGCTGGCTCAGCCTCAATGGCCTGTCAGTCACCGGCTCTCTGCTCTTACCCTCCAGCGCTCACCAGAAAACCGAGATGTGGAGGGGGTGGGAGCGGCTGGCTCAGACTCAATGGCCTATCAGTCACTGGCTCTCTGCTCTTCCCCTCCAGCGCTCACCAGAAAGCCGAGATGTGGAGGGGGTGGGAGCGGCTGGCTCAGACTCAATGGCCTGTCAGTCACCGGCTCTCTGCTCTTACCCTCCAGCGCTCACCAGAAAGCCGAGATGTGGAGGGGGTGGGAGCGGCTGGCTCAGACTCAATGGCCTGTCGAGAGGCTGACCCAGCTGACAATTGGGGATCTGGGTGGATCCCAATATTAAACTCAGGATCTTTCCAGAACCTGGACTGGCTCTCGATGTCACCCAACAGTGGACTTTAGTCTATCGGCTGAAAACGGACTACAAGAGTGCAGAATGAAGCAAAAACAAGAGCTTTGGCACGATTTCTACTTTAAAGTATTTTCTTTTTCTTCCAGATCATACTTGTTTTGTCTAATTTTGGTTGTGGAACAACGACGGTTTCAAATTTATTTGAAATATTAAGTATTTGCTGCCAAAAATGTTTTGGCGTGGGGGGGGGGGGGGGGGCTTTACACTCCCTCAGTAGTGTAATGGGGATTAGAATGATGTAATCCGATATGACTTGGGTTTCCTCCAGAGTTTGTTTATAGCGGCTAAACAAGCTTTTGGCCTGGAGTCCCATCCAGGGTCGGCATCCCACTCTGCGCGAGTCCCTGAGAGACGCGGCCAATGACTAACTCCGGAGCTATTCAACGCTCTCACCAGCAGAGGGAAACCTTGGGCCTGTTCAGTATGAGATGGATTCTGGAGAGCTGTTGAAAGGGAATGTACATGTTGAGAATAATCACAAGTGTTTGTTTCTTGGCCTCAGCATTGATTAAGTTATTTATTTTCCCTGTGTAGGGTGTAGAGTTCTTTGATGAGAAGCTGAACTCCTTATGTATGGCCTGGCTTGTGGATCACGGTAAGAAATGTTTATCTTTAAATGTCAATGCCTCGGGGCCCCGTGCTGATGCTTTACAGATGTCATAATCTGTTAACAAGCCTCAGTCTCTTCCAGCTGCTGCGGATTCTAAAACGGAGGGGGTATTGTGCATTTATAGCGCACTTCAGGCGTTTGCCTACACATTACGATATTTAAGATTTGCTTTTCTACCAGAAAACCTGAAAGTAATGGGGCTGATAAGAGCAGCAAGCAGGCAATTAATATAGGCATGTTTAGATATGCCCTGTACACACGATAAGAAAATTGTATGAAAATTGCCGTACGAGGACCGATCGTCTGATAATCAGATCCTTTGTATACAGCTTTCGAGAGCCAATCACGACAATTCGTGTGACAATACCCGAAGGGACAGGCATGAGAATTTTTCTCGTACAATTTTTTTTTTTTTAACCTTCCTCGCTGTGGCTCGGGGTTAATTTCAGTACCAAAAGCAGTAACCACAAGCAACACTCAGGATCAGGGGTGGACTGACAACTCATGGGGCCCCCGGGCAATAGGGGATCATGGGGCCCCTGTGTCCTTGCCCAAACTCAAAAAAGCCTATTAAAAAGGTACCAAGGGCATCTCATGGGGCCCCCTACTTACCCCAGGGGAAATAGGGGATCATGGGGCCCCTGTGTCCTTGCCCAAACTCAAAAAAGCCTATGAAAAAGGTACCAGGGGCATCTCATCGGGCCCCCTACTGACCCCGGGCCCTCGGGCAGTGCCCAAGTTTCCAAATGTTCAGTCTGCCCCTGCTCGGGATTACACTGCAGCGATCCCTCGAGCCTTACCTTGTCTACCGTCTAACAGTCCCGCAATGTCCTCCCACTGTGTCCCCCGGCCGATGCTGGTATCCGTATTCCGTTCCCTGCAAGCGTCGGGATGGAACTGGCAGGAGATTCAAAAAAGTAAAATTTGACATACACAGTAATCTGTTAGGATTACATTCCTGTATCAAACCATTTGACATACATTTTGTCCCGAGTGCTTTGTCCGGCGCCCTGCCTGCATTTTTACTGTTCTTTCTGCCTGGAAACTGAGAAACGTCCATGGCGTCCAAAAAGCGTCCCTTTAGGTCAAAAGCAGTTTTAGACCGGCTAGAGAACAGCGATAGTAAATTAGAACCACTTGCAGAATTGAGTGATAATGATTCGTGGGGGAAATTCCTCATCAGACACTGAAAACGATTCTGCGACTTTGCTCAGCGATGTGCGAACTTGGAGCTATATTTCACATTTCAGTGTTTTTGGTTTGATTATATTATTTGAATTAAATTAATATATTATAATTTATGATTTCGTGTTTCAAACGTTGTCATACTCGGGATGTTTACTAGACACTTGTTTGGACCAATTTAAGTGAGTTATTCCTAAGAATTACAGGCCTACAATATAAAACAACAAATTTCCATGCAAAACAATGTACCGCTTTGATATTCAAAAGTATTGATTAGTTAGTCCACCAGGGAGGTTAATCCGTAGTCGTCTAAAAATACAATACAAATACAATACATCACTTTCGAAATTCTTACGAGAATTTTCGTATCTTTTTAGTAACCTTTTTCAATTTCGATGTGAGACTAACAGGTGAAAAAAACAGATGATTGATCGTCTGATATTCTCATCCTGTGTATGGGGCTGAAGTAATTTGCGGTCTAGATATCCTTCTTGTATGCTTTAAACCGAGCTTCCCACCACCTAGGACAAAACAAATACATTTTTATTCCTATCTTTAATCAAAATAAAGATATGCGAGCGCTATTATAAAGTAACAGCAGCTAGGACACCTAAATGTACCATAAAACCTCGAAAATTGGGTAATATATAGGAAATAGTGCAGCGCTGTTATATGAATATGTAAAGAATGATGAGTCAATATTAAGGTGCAAACGGTGGTATTCTATCACAAATTAGTGGTTAGAACGTAAGTCAGTAAGAAGTCCAGATTGTAGACTTGTAGGTCATATCTGATCTTAATTCTAGGAGTTCAGTTCCTTATCGGTGATGTGATGAAAAGATAAATAAGTGAATTGCGCACTCACCAGAACTTCTGGTGAGTGCGCAATTCACTTATTTCTTATCTTTTCATCACATCACCGATTATAAGGAACTGAACTCCTAGAATTAAGATCTTAGCTTTGTGATGAAGCCAATCCATTGTTGCCAAATTAAAAAAAAAAAACCTTGACTGTTTGAATTTTTTTCCCCCCAGTATACGCCATCAGAGAGGCAGCTACCAGCAACCTGAAGAAGCTGGTCGAAAAGTTTGGTAAAGAGTGGGCTCAGGCCACCATCATCCCAAAAGTGCTGGCAATGTCCAACGACCCGAACTATCTGCACCGGATGACCACCTTGTTCTGTATCAATGTAAGTGAATGTGGAGGTTCTCTTGGATATAAATTGTTGTCCGTTATAAGGGGAGAAGCCTGATCTTTTATTTTCCGGCTTGAGTTTCTTTTCAGCTGGTTTTGTGTTTTTTACCTTTTCTAGGTGCTCTCTGAGGTTTGTGGACAGGACATCACCACTAAGCACATGTTACCCACAGTAGTACGGATGGCAGGCGATGCCGTGGCGAATGTGCGTTTTAATGTTGCCAAGTCTCTCCAGAAGATCGGTCCCACACTGGACAACAGGTATGAATCTGTTTTGAGTCCAAGTTTTTCAACCAAGGCTCTTTCAGATGTTGCTAGGTGTTCCTCAACCCCTTGGCGCCTCCCGGCCCTTTAAGGGTCTCAGAAGCCGGGGCGGGGTTTTATGGTCATGTGACCGCTGTGGTTCGCCGTCACGGCCCTCACATGATCGGGAATGGTCCCGATCGGGACCTTTCCGTGAGTACCGGACATGTGTGCTGGGGGTGCTCACTCTCAGCACATATGTTTTTCTTGCGTGCAAATGCGGCTGCTCGGCGTCAAGGCCCAGACGCCGGGAGGCTACACATTTGCGAGCGGCCGGCGCAAAGAGGTTAAGGCTCCATTCACACTTGTGCGACTTGTCATGCAACTTTGTACATGACCAACCGCAACCCATTCTTTCAATGGCACCCATTCAGATCTGTGCGTGTTAAAGTTGTAGCGATTTTGGAAAGGTGCCTGCACTACTTTGTTGCGACAAAAAGAAAAATGATGTATACTCACCTAGGTGGATGCAGCAGCCTCTGCACTGAGAGATGAGCAATCAAACACCACTGATTGCTCAGAGTGGGAGGGAGAAATGAACGGAGACTCAACGCTCTCTGCTCTGCCCCTCCAGCTCTCACTGGAACGCCGGGCTGTGGAGGGGCAGAGCAGAGAGTGGTAAGTGAGTAAGAGAGCAATCAGTGGTGTTTGATTGCTCAGTTCTCAGTGCAGAGGCTGCTGCATCCACCTAGATGAGTATACTTTTTTTTTTTTTTTTGGCGCAACAAAAGTGCAGGCACCTATTCAAATTCGCTACAACTTTAAGACGCATAGATCTGGATGGGTGCCATTGAAACAATGGGTTGCGATTGGTCATGGCCAAAGTTGCAATCATTAGTCTCCTGATGGTGTAGCTGAGAGGTTGAGCCAGTTGATGGTCCAGGTATCTGGGTGGATCCCGACTGCAAAGTCAGGATCTTTCTCCTGCCTGGACCAGCTGCATGATGTCATCCGACAGCAAGCTTTAGCCCGCTGTCAACTGAAAACAGGTCACTGGACTGCAGAACCAACTGCACTCCTGTAATCCATAGAAGTATAGCCAAAAAAAAGCTTTGCTCATACTCCTTTTTAAACCGTGGCAGATTGATTTCTCACCCGATGATACCTGCGTACTCTAATTCCAAGGTTAATGTCACTCTTCAGAGCCGGCATCGTGAGGCTGGTGCAACTGCTGCTAAGAAGATCATCTTGAGAGTCCAGAGCAATCTATAAGGGAGCATTTTTTTTACTATCCCACAGTCTAAGAAGGCATTTCTCAATCTGGCCACAAAAAAAGGGTTCCCTCCTTCCCACAGGATAGGCGCCTATGGATGGGGGCATTTGTGGATCCCTATTGATGTCATTTGGAATCCTGCATGGACACAGCCACTGATCCCAATTTGACTTATTATTATTATTATTATTATAATACAGTATTTATATAGCGCCAAAGGGTTTGCTCAGCGCTGTACATTAGAGTGGGGGGACAGTACATGAGACAAAACAGTAACAATACAGTACACGAGGGGTTCGAGGGCCCTGCTCTTTCAAGCTTACAATCTAGGAGGGAGGGGGTAGAGGTACAGGAGGAAGTGGCTGTGGGGGATGGAGTGGTAGGAGGAGTGGAGAGAATGGCTCTTAGGTGAGGGTGGGGTAGGCTTCCCTGAAGAGATGGGTTTTCAGGGTGCGCCTAAAGGTGAGGAGAGTAGGTGACAGTGTCATGGATTGGGGTAGTGGAGTGGGGTACAGATGCATGTCCCAGAATGCACACTGTGTTTTTGGGGACAAGCACATGCCCACACCCACATGGATGTCAGATTGGGAACAATATCTGCTGTGTCCCAATTGACATTGATGGGACTGCCTGTATGGGGAACATGTGCATCCTTGTGTGGGTAAACACGGCCCTCCATGGGTGTACTTGCCATGTGAATGAGGCCTTAGTTGTCAGCTTTTCAACAATCCAGCGTGAGTCCTGACTTTTGGTTGTGTGATTGTTCCTGGTCAGTGACTCCCCAAGAGACGATCCCAATTGATCAGTACATCTTTATTTCATCACAAGTTTAAGATCAAAGCATTTTTGCCTTTTTTGATGTTTTTATTTTTCTCAGTCTTCCCGTGAAGATGTTTCTGGTCTTTTTGATGGTCTGTTGAACCTGTCGAAAACGGACCACGCCAAAGCACACTGGTTTGATGTGTCCCATTACAGACCCGATAACGAGTCTTTTCATCTGCTTTGGGTGCAGCTTTTACATATGGGAATCCACATCTACACTCAACACTTTAACTACGTGTCTAATAATCTGGGAACCCTTCAGATGTATCGGTGCCTCCTCCAGGGGCTCTAATTGAAACCACAGGCGCCTCTTGAAGAATTTTCTTTTTCAGCACCTCCGGGTTGATGTGATAGCATAAAGTGTATATTGGGAATATTTCCTGGAAACTACCGAGAAATGGAACCGGATTTGTTTTTATTCTTTTTTATGAAATGCCACATAGCTAACCTGTCAGCTGTGGAATGTGTATTTATGAAAGGGTTTTAAATCTACTATACTGATGTGTGTAGGTTTTGTAGGCTGTCTGCATTTCACGTATATATTATACAAACCTACAGTGTTTTCATAGATTCGGTATGACTATGCTAATAGCTTCCAGACCCCTGAGTACATGAAGGGGGGGGGGTGTGTGGTTAATTTAACCACTTGCCTTCCAAAGGATTTACCACCCTTCCTGACCAG
>NW_028319909.1:1132500-1167500 GCF_062004578.1 Staurois parvus | reverse complement strand
ACTGATCCCCACACTGATCCCCGCACTGATCCCCTCACTGGTCCCCGCACTGATCCTCTCACTGATCCCCTCACTGATCCCCTCAGTTTTCCCCGCACTGATCCCCTCACTGATCCCCTCACTGGTCCCTGCACTGATCCCTGCACTGATACCCTCAGTGTTCCCCTCACTGATCCCTGCACTGATCCCCTCACTGATCCCCACACTGATCCCCGCACTGATCCCCTCACTGGTCCCCTCACTGATCCCCTCAGTTTTCCCCGCACTGATCCTCTCACTGATCCCCTCAGTTTTCCCCACACTGATCCCCTCACTGATCTCCGCACTGATCCCCATACTGATCCCTCGTACTGATCCCCTCACTGATCCCCTCACTGATCCCCATGCTGATCTTATTGGAATCCCCCCCCCCCCCATATGAATGAGTATAGGGTACATGCTACTCATTCACAAAAAAAAGTGTAGTGTAAAAACGACAGGAGACAGTCTTTGACGAGTCCTTTATTAAAAATAAAAGTGAAAACATTTCCCCCAAAGTAGATCCAACGACAATGACGATTCCTGCCACCTCCACTACCTGAAAAAGGAAAAATAAATGCTCCTCTTGTGACGCTGGCTGCCGCCATCTGACAGCTGCGCCCCAATAACTTTCATGACGTCACAAAGGGGGGCAGGGTTCACCCCGCCCCCCTTGTGACATCACCCTTTGCAGTGGCCAGGTGCATTGCTTTGACCAATCACAATCAGAGTGAAATGCATTGTGGGGCGCGACAGGCGAGCAGCCCTCCAAACACCTTTACCGTTCATGTGTTCAGCGAACGCCCAAACGGCCCATATTCGAATCGAACTCACTACCAAATTATCGCATTAATTGGAAGATTGAATTCAATGTGCCTGAACTATTATCGCATCATGTGACGTCATCCACATGAAACAAACGCATTCATTCATTTCATTGTAACTTTTCTTGTCGATTAGTTGACATTCATTACTATGTCTGTTTGGAGACCAGGGGCGGACTGACCATTTGGAAACTAGGGCACTGCCCGAGGGCCCGGGGTCAGTAGGGGGCCCCATGAGATGCCCCTGGTACCTTTTTCATAGGCTTTTTTGAGTTTGGGCAAGGACACAGGGGCCCCATGATCCCCTATTGCCCAGGGGCCCCATGAGTTGTCAGTCCGCCCCTGGTTAGAAGTTTGAATTTTATGCGTTGTAAAGGACAATGTGTACATGGACACATAGGAGAACATTAGGGAGAGTTCAGGGGCTGCTGAAAAAAACGCAGAAAAGCTCCTAAACGTGAGATTATCAGCTGCACTGTATATAAGGAGCCTTAACCAGATGAGAGACTGCGGAGAGCTGGAGGAATGATGACATGAAGATGGAGATGTATTTCAGTAGCATGTGTGTTTGATTTGTAAAGGAATAAAGCTGTCTAATTATTTCCCCTCGCCAAGTGGGGGTTGGAGGGTGGAAGGGTGGAAGGGGCTGTTGTTCATAAAAGGCTCCATGCCTTAACCCTGTCAAGACTGAAGATCATTGAAAACTAGAGTTTAGTGCCATCAGAATGCACCCGTTAATTTGACAAGGGGGGGGGGGGGAGTCCTCTGTTTTGGTGGGACTTTCACGGCACAATTAACTTGTATGATAAATTTCAACAATTCAAAAGAGATTTTTTTATAAAAACAGCATGAAATGTTATTTTTACAATCTTCAAAAATAAATATAAAGCTACAACACAGATTGCGGCGGTGTCATCAGAGATGGTATTGCAAATCTAATCATGGATCATGCATGGTTCGCACTTGACGCGTTTCGAGATCAACAAAAATCTCTTCTTCAGAAGTGCTCAAGAAGGCATGACGTGTGATTCCAATGGAGGTAAAAACCGCCAGGAAATATTAAGAACAAATTGTTATGTGAATACAGCCACGGATTTCTCATATATCTCAGGCAAAAATGATGAAACAAAAATTAATAAAGAAAAACCTGAGACGGGTGGATGAAAAATGCCGCCCAAACGCCTCCTGAAGGGGTCTCGGCCAAATGCACTGTCAACAAGATTACCTGCTGGTTGGTACTAATAGGGCAGTGCCAGGGGCGGACTGACAACTCAGGGGGCCCTCCGGGCAATAGGGGATCATGAGGCCCCTGTGTTCTTGCCCAAACTCAAAAAAGCCTATGAAAAAGGTACCAGGGGCATCTCATGGGGCCCCCTACTGATCCCGGGCCCTCGGACAGTGCCCGAGTTTCCAAATGGTCAGTCCGACCCTGATCCCCCCCATATAACCACTCCCCCCCAGGGCAGCCGCCCCTCCTGCCCACCCCTTGTCCCAGTCCTGGGTTTACGCACTGACCAATCAGAACTTGCCCATCTCCAGCGAGAGTTTATATTTATCCCACATTTTGGAGGAATTAAATGTCTGTGAAATCTTTTACCAGAATCACCGACCTGACCTCCAGCATCAACAACCTGACCTCCAGCATCAACGACCTGACCTCCGGCATCACCGACCTGACCTCCAGCATCATTGACCTGACCTCCGGCATCACCGACCTGACCTCCGGCATCACCGACCTGACCTCTGGAATCACTGACCTGACCTCCAGTATCACCGACCTGACCTCTGGAATCACTGACCTGACCTCCGGCATCACTGACCTGACCTGCATCACCGAACTGACCTCCTGCATCACCGACCTGACCTCCGGTATCACCAACCTGACCTCCGGCATCACCGACCTAACTTCTGGCATCACTGACCTGACCTCCGGCATCACCGACCTGACCTCCGGCATCACCGACCTGACCTCCAATATCACCGATCTGACCTCCGGCATCACCGACCTGACCTCTGGAATCACCGACCTGACCTCCGGCATCACCGATCTGACCTCCGGCATCTCCGACCTGACCTCCAGCATCACTGACCTGACCTCCGGCATCACCGACCTGACCTCCGGCATCATTGACCTGACCTCCAGCATCATCGACCTGACCTCCAGAATCACCGACCTGACCTCCGGATCACCGACCTGACCTCCGGCATCACCGACCTGACCTCTGGCATCACCGACCTGACCTCCAATATCACCGACCTGACCTCCGGCATCACCGACCTAACTTCCGACATCACCGACCTGACCTCCGGCATCACCGACCTGACCTCCGGCATCACCGACTCAAAAAAGCCTATGAAAAAGGTACCAGGGGCATCTCATGGGGCCCCCTACTGACCCTGGGCCCTCGGGCAGTGCCCGAGTTTCCAAATGGTCAGTCCGCCCCTGATCCCCCCATATAACCACTCCCCCCAGGGCAGCCGCTCCTCTTGCCCACCCCTTGTCCCAGTCCTGGGTTTTACGCACTGACCAATCAGAACTTGCCCATCTCCAGCGAGAGTTTATATTTATTCCACATTTTGGAGGAATTAAATGTCTGTGAAATCTTTTACCAGCATCACCGACCTGACCTCCGGCATCACCGACTCAAAAAAGCCTATGAAAAAGGTACCAGGGGCATCTCATGGGGCCCCCTACTGACCCAGGGCCCTCGGGCAGTGCCCGAGTTTCCAAAAAGTCAGACAGCCCCTGGTCTAGTCTAAACTTTCCCAGTACGTTGTTCTGGGGTTCAAAACAAGATTGTCTCGGGTGAAATTCCTGTGATTGACGAAAAGGAAGGTCCTACAAAACCACCCCCTCATTCCTATAAATAGCTGATCATCGATAACTGTATGAAGCAGCAGATCAATGCTAACCCACATGAAAATCCTTAAAGCCAAGATTCACCTGAAAAAAAAAAAAAAAAAAGTCAGCAGCTACAAAAACTGTAGCTGCTGACTATTAAAATACAGTCACTTACCTGTCCCTCGGTCCAGCGGTGTCCTCACCACGGCTGGTTTCACCGGCCGTCTTCACTCCCCGGCGCCGGCATCTTCAGTGTGGGCACCCGGCTGTGACAGCTTGCGGCTTCACAGCCAGGTGCCCACTGCACATGTGCGAGAAGCGCTGAGCTTTGTGAATGGCCCTGTAGTCTTCTGGGACCTGTTTACGGAGAGGGAGGGGGGAGGACAACTTCTGCTTCCGAACGCCTAGGTGAAAGTGGGAGTCAAATTTGGGTACCCGCTCCCCAAAGGTGCCAATCCTTAATGGGGAGCGGAGGACAAAGGCTTAAAGCGGAACTTCCCCTTTTGGGTGGAGCTCCCCTTTAAGCTCTGGTTCACACTGATGCATTGCAGAATTTGCAGCGTTTTCTGTGCGAATTCTGCATCGCATCACAACCGCACCCCGTTCAAGTGGAGTTTCACCTGAAAAAAAAAAAACACAGCAGCTACAAAAACGGTAGCTGCTGACTTTTAAAATACAGACACTTACCTGTCCCTGGGTCCAGCGGTGTCCTCACCATAGTTGGTTTCACCGGCCGTCTTCTCTCCCTGGCGCTGGAATCTTCAGTGTGGGTAGCTGGCTGTGACAGCTTGAGGCTTCACAGCCAGGTGCCCACTGCGCATGCGCGAGAAGCGCTTCGCTTTGTGAATGGCCCCGTAGTGTTCTGGGACCTGTCTACAGAGAGGGAGGTGGGAGGGCAACTTCTGCTTCAGATCGCCTAGGCCAGGGGTAGGCAACCTGAGAGCCACAGGACTACAAGTTCCATCATGCCTCTGCAAGTCATAGCTTTAACTGTCAGTTTTGTAATCTTTGCAATGCCTCATGGGAAATGTAGTTCCACAACAGCTAGAGAGCTGCAGGTTGCCTACCCCTGGCCTAGGCGAAAATGGGAGTCAAATTCGGGTACCCGCTCCCCAAAGGTGCCAATCCTTAATGGGGAGCGGAGGACAAAGGCTTAAAGCGGAACTTCCCCTTTTGAGTGGAGCTCCCTTTTAAGCCCTGGTTCACACTGTTGCGGTGAAGAATTTGCAGCGTTTTCTGTGTGAATTCCTCACCGCATCATAATCGCACCCCGTTCATGCGAACCGCTGCGGATGTGTATGTTAAGTGCGTTGTGCAGAATCAGATCACATAGATGTTAATACTCATGCGCAGGGGTGGACTGACCATTTGGAAATCGGGCACTGCCCGAGGGCCCGGGGTCAGTAGGGGGCCCCATGAGATGCTCCTGGTACATTTTTCATAGGCTTTTTTGAGTTTGGGCAAGGACACAGGGGCCCCATGATCCTCTATTGCCCGGGGGCCCCATGAGTTGTCAGTCCGCCCCTGCTCATGCGATCTGATTCTAGTGCAGAACCGAAAAAAGGGTCCTGCACATTTTTGGTGCTGGTGCTGTCTAATTAGAGCCAGACAAAATGTATGGCTCCAATCGCACTGCACACAAATCGCATGTGATTTGAAGAGGAATGCGGTGCGGTTCCAGTGTGAATTACATGCGATATACCGCACCGCATTAGTGTGAACCCAGGCTAAAGGATAAGGTCACTTTTTGGAGAAAATAGGAGAGGCAGCATATAAAGGAATCAATGCCCTTCATTTTCCTCCTGCAGCCACTGAAAGGCAATGGAGGGGACCGGCTTCTCTACAATCTGCTCTGCCACCCCACCTGAGTGCTGCCAGGCCCCCCCCCCCTCCCCTCTCCCGTCGGCTGGTATATGTCAGGATGAAGAGTGGGAGAGGGACCAGTAAATGCAATCAATATTGAGTTGGCCCCGCCCTTTGCAGCTATAACAGCTTCAACTCTTCTGGGAAGGCCGTCCACAAGGTTTAGGAGGGTGTCTATGGGAAGGTTGGACCATTCTTCCAGAAGTACATTTATCAGGTCAGGCACTGATGTCGGGGGAGGAGGCCTGGCTCACAGTCTCCACTCTAATTCATCCCAAAGGTGTTCTATCAGGTTTAGGTCAGGACTCTGTGCAGGACAGTCAAGTTCCTCCACCCCAAACTGGCTCCTCCATGTCTTTATGGACCTTGCTTTGTGCACTGGTGCGCAGTCATGTTGGAACAGGAAGGGGCCATCCCCAAACTCTTCCCACAAAGTTGGGAGCATGAAATTGTCCAAAATGTCTTGGTATGTTGACGCCTTAAGAGTTCCCTTCACTGGAACTAGGAGGCCAAGCCCAACCCCTGAAAAACAACCCCATACAATCATCCCCTCTCCTCCAAACTTTACACTTGGCACAATGCAGTCAGGCAAGTACCGTTCCCCTGGCAACTTCCAAACCCAGACATGTCCATCGAATTGCCAGACAGAGAAGCGTGATTGGTCACTCCAGAGAACACGTCTCCACTGCTCTAGAGTCCAGTGGCGGCGTGCTTTACACCACGGCATCCGACGCTTTGGATTGCACTCGGTGATGTAAGGCTTGCATGCAGCTGCTCGGCCATGGAAACCCATTCCATGAAGCTCTCTACACACTGTTGTTGGGCTCATCTGAAGGCCACATGAAGTTTGGAGGTCTTTAGCTATTGACTCTGCAGACAGTTGGTGACTTCTGCGCACTGTGTGCTTCAGCATGCGCTGACCCCGCTCTGTCATGTGACGTGGCCTACCACTTGGTGGCTGAGTTGCTGGTGTTCCCAGTTGCTTCCACTTTGTTATAACCCCACTAACAGTTGAGCGTGGAATATTTAGTAGCCAGGAAATGTCACGGATGGACTTATTGCACAGGTGACCACCTATCACGGGACCACGCTTGGAGTCACTGAGCTCCTGAGAGCGACCCATTCTTTCACAAATGTTTGTAGAAGCCGTCTGCATGCCTAGGTGATGATTTTATACACCTGTGTCCATGGAGGGGATTGGAACACCTGAATCACATGATTTGGATTGTAAGCTCCCAGGATCAGGGCCCTCCTAACCCTCTTGTATTGAACTGTATTGTTGCTGTATTGTCTCCCTTCATATTGTAAAGCGCTGAGCAAACTGTTGATGCCATATAAATCCTGTATAATAATAATAAATCCTGAATAATAATAATAAATCCTGTATAATAATAATAATAATAATAATAAATCCGGTATAATAATAATAATAATAATAATAATAATAAATCCTGTATAATAATAATAATAATAATAAATCCGGTATAATAATAATAATAATAATAATAATAAAAAATCCTGAATAATAATAATAATAAATCCTGAATAATAATAATAAATCCTGTATAATAATAATAATATATAAATCCTGTATAATAATAATATGTAAATCCTGTATTATAATAATAATAATAATAATATAAATAATGTATAATAATAATAATAATATATAAATCCTGTATAATAATAATAATAATAATAATAAAAAAAAATCCTGTATAATAATAATAATAATAATAAATCCTGTATAATAATAAATCCTGTATAATAATAATAATAAAAAATCCTGAATAATAATAATATTAAATCCTGAATAATAATAATAATAATAATAATAAATCCTGTATAATAATAATATATAAATCCTGTATAATAATAATAATAATTTGGAGGGCCGGCCCAATACCTTTGGTAATATAGTGTATAAGAATCCTGGAAAATAGCTGGTGCAAACGCCTGACAATCCATCAAAATTCATATAACAATGTTAGGAAATTAAGCTTTTAATTGGCTAAATATTCTAACACTCCACTTTAAATTGAATTTCTATATTGTTTGTCTTGAGATAACTGAAGCCTCAATATTGCCTTCAGCGACACTAGTTGAGAGGTTGCCAATTTTTATTGACAATGAAAATATTTGTATATATTCTTACAGGATGTAATAATGGAAACATTGTGATGGCGAGTATATAGCTGAGGGTAAAAATGGCCGCACTGGCACTGCAAGAGTACATACTGCTCCGAATTTCCCCGTGTTTGCGCGTTGCTATACCGGCCAAAGTACACAAGGAAATTTGAATTATTTATGTATTTTGGCTCTTAGAACAATTTTAAAACATTGTTGCAATTAAATCCACACTTTGCAATATTAAAATATCCACGTACAAGAACAAAGGCAAAATATTTTACCTTTGCTCTTGAGCCCCGGTTCACACTAATGCGGTGCGGAATTCGCAGCCACTTACCTGTCCCTCGGTCCAGCGGTGTCCTCACCACCGCTGGTTTCACCGGCCGGCTTCTCTCCCCGGCGCCGGCATCGTCAGTGTGGGCACCCGGCTGTGACAGCTTGCGGCTTCATACCCGGGTGCCTACTGCGCATGTGCGAGAAGCGCTGCGCTTTGTGAATGGCCCCATAGTCTTCTGGGACCTGTCACATGTCCCAGAAGACTACGGGGAGGGGGGAGGAGGACAGCTTCCGCTTCCCATGACCTAGGTGATTGCAGTGGAAGTGGGAGCGGGTACCTGTCAAATTTGGGTACCTGCCCTCCCCCTTTTCTCCAAAGGTGCCAATCCTTAATGGGGAGTGGGGGACAAAGACTTAAAGCGGACCTTCCCCTTTTGGGTGGAGCTCCCCTTTAAGCCCGGGTTCACACTGATGCGTTGCGGAATTCGCTGCGTTTTCTGTGTGAGTTCCGCACCACATCACAACCGCACCCCGTTCAAGCGGAGTTTCAATAGACAGATTTTTAAAATGTGTTACTGAGAACAAGAAAGGCAGTAAATTAGATTACCTGCAGCCAGGAACAATGGAACCCCCGAAGTAACAATAGACCCCCTAATAACAATACCCCCAGCAACAATAGACCCTCCACAACAAAATACCCCCCAGAAACCATAAATCCATCCCAGCAACAACAGACCCCTGCCAGCAACGCCAGATCTCCCAACAGCCAGCATGCATAGACCCCTCCTTTAACAATAGATCCCTCCCTGCAGAAATTGACCTCCTAACAACATAAGACCCCCCCAGCAACAATAGACCTCCCAGGCAAACACTAGATCCGCCAGTGGCAATAAATCCCCCAGCAACCAGCCTCAATAGACCCTCCAGCACACCCCACCACCCCTTGCCATTAAATACATCCAGTGTGGGAGGTACTGGAACTGCGTTCCCGCTGAACACAAAAGCCCTGTTGCCGTACATTATATATAATAAGTAAATACAAATGTAAAAGGAATATTCCTTTCATCGCAGCCATTCTCATTATTTATGACCCTCGCCCCCTTATGTGCAGCTGTCCTCATTCTGGCGGCAGGCTGTGCTCACACATGGCTCAGTAGCTGCGAGAATGTATCAAAGGCTCCAGCTCTGCACATGGGACGATCTATGAACTGGAAATCTTGCTTTTAACCGTTATTAATTATTTTACCCCCCCAATCTAGGGTGAGCGTTTATTCCATCATTTAGCCTCACATTGGCTGTCGCACCAGTTCCAGTCTCTGTATTCTGCTTGGTGAGAGTCATTCAACCCATTGAAGAGGTTCAGGCGATGCGTTTTACCAGGGCTAATTACACTGATAGATGGAGGCGAGCTGCTTCTGCGACCTTGTGGTCTGGAATAATTTGTATGTAAACAAACAAGTCAGTAAATGTCTGATATCTATTTGTTTAATGATCTCCTAATGGTAACATAACGATACGTATTTGCATGTCGTTAACCGCTTCCTGACCGCCCTACCTATAGCAGAAGTACTGCTACAGGGCCGCAGAGCTGCGCAAAATCACATATATATACATATATTAAGTCTGTCTACCTATCCATCCATCTATCCATCATCTATCTATCTATCTATCTATCTATCTATCTATCTCTCTATCTATCTATCTATCTATCTATCTATCTATCTATCCATCATCTATCTATCTATCTATCTATCTATTATCTATCTATCTATCTATCTATCTATCTATCTATCTATCTATCTATCTATTATCTATCTATCTATCTATCTATCTATCTCTCTATCTATCTATTATCTATCATCTATCTATCTATCTATCTATCTATCTATATCTATCCCTATATGATTTTGTATTTCTGGGTAGGGGGCGCCATTGGCGAAATCACAGACAGACAGATAGAGAGGTAGATAGATAGATAGATGGATGGATGGATGGATGGATGGATAGATAGATAGATAGATAGATAGATAGATAGATAGATAGATAGATAGATAGATAGATAATAGATAGATAGATAGATAGATAGATAGATAGATAATGATAGATAGATAGATAGATAGATAGATAGATAGATAGATAGATAGATAGATAGATAGATAATGATAGATAGATAGCTTAATATATAAATATAGGTGATTTTTTATTTCCGGGTAGGAGGCACCATCGGCTGTCGGGGTCGCGGTCGGTGACTCCCCGCCAGCACCCGGCGATCACCGAGTATCACTGATGGGGAAGAGGTCTGTATGTAAACAATACAGATCTCTCCCCTGTTAGACAAGCATGCTGCTGGCCTGGGGGCCAGATGCGGCCCTTTGCTTGCTTTTATCTGGCCACTGGGGCACTTTTCCTCCCACTGATTTGGGGCATAATTCCTGCTACTAACATCAACAACCGGGCAATATTCCTCTCATTGACACCAATGATGAGACACTTTTCCTCCCACTGGCATCAATGATGGGGCACTATTCCTCCCGATGATACCAATGATGGGGCACTATTCTTCCCACTGATACCAATGATGGGGCACTATTCCTCCCACTGATACCAATGACGGGGCACTATTCCTCCCACTGACACCAATGACGGGGCACTATTCCCCCCACTGATACCAATGATGGGGCACTATTCCTCCTCCTGATACCAATGATGGGGCACTATTCCTCCCACTGATACCAATGATGGGGCACTATTCCCCCCACTGACACCAATGATGGGGCACTATTCCTCCCCCTGATACCAATGATGGGGCACTATTCCTCCCACTGATACCAATGATGGGGCACTATTCCCCCCACTGACACCAATGATGGGGCACTATTCCTCATCAAAGATGGTGCACTATTCCTCCCACTGATACCAATGATGGGGCACTATTCCTCCCACTGATACCAATGATGGGGCACTATTCCCCCCACTGATACAAATGATGGGGCACTATTCCTCCCACTGATACCAATGATGGGGCACTATTCCTCCCACTGATACCAATGATGAGGCACTATTCCTCCCACTGACACCAATGATGGGGCACTATTCCTCCCACTGATACCAATGATGGGGCACTATTCCTCCCACTGATACCAATGATGGGGCACTATTCCTCCCACTGATACCAATGATGGGGCACTATTCCTTCCACTGATACCAATGATGGGGCACTATTCCTCCCACTGATACCAATGATGGGGCACTATTCCTCCCCCTAATACCAAAGATGCATTTTTTACTCCCACTGATGCCAGAAAAATGTCTGATCCCGATGACCACAGTCCGGCCCCTCAAAACCTGAAGGACAGTTAACTGGCCCTTTGTTTGGAAACTTTGGAGACCTATGTCCCATACAATCAGAGATAGGTAGAGATTAATTAGCGATCGGTAACTGGATCTTGGATTAGCGCTGGGGGTTATCTCTTCTGCACACTTTCTGCAATTAGAGAGTTCCCTTGTGGAGCTTAATAGTCTCAATGCCGGGTTCTTCTATCCGCGAGCCTCTGGCTCTCCCGTTTCTTCACCTCCTAATCCCCGGGATTACAGTGCAGATCAGGTGAATAGAAGACGCGGCTTTAGAAGAAGAACGGGTAATATAATCTGCGGCATCTGATGTGTATGGAGAGGACAGGTGCTCCCTCCTACACGGGGCAGGTACAGTACATTGTGATCACAGGCTCAGTGAGATGTCTCATTACCGGGACAGTAAGATCCAAGACGGATCACCCCCCTCCCCAGAAAACACACACACTCCTACTGAACCTATAGGTTTCCTATCAGGAAATCAGAGAGAGCTGTGTCCTTTAAAGGGCCAATTTTCACAATAGATCCTCCACAAGAAAACACCCACCAGCAACAATAGACACACTAGCAACAACAGACGCCACCCAGCAACAATAGACCCCACCCAGCAACAATAGACCCCCCCACAACAAAATACCCCCCAGCAACAATAGTCCAGCCAGCAACAATAGACCCCATCCAGCAGCAATAGACCCTGCACAAGAAAATACCCCCAGCAACAATAGGCCCCATAAAGCAACAACAGACCACCCCACAACAAAATACCCCCCCCAGCAACAATAGACCCCCACAATAAAATCCCCTCCCAGCAACAATAGACAACCAACAACAAAATACCCCCCCAGCAACAATAGACAATCCACAACAAAATATCCCCCCAGCAACAATAGACACCCCACAACAAAATATCCCCCCAGCAACAATAAACTAGCCATCAACAATAGATACCCCACAACAAAATACCTCCCCAAGCAGCAATAGACCATCCAGCAAAAATAGACCCTCCACAAAAAAATACCCCCAGCAACAATACACCAGCAGGCAACAATAGACCCCTACAACATTTACCCCCCCAGCAACAATAGACCAGCCAGCAACAATAGACCCCATCCAGCAACAATTGACCTTCCACAAGAAAATACCCCCAGCAACAATATACCAGCAGGCAACAATAGGCCCCACCAAACAACAAAAGACTCTCCACAGCAAAATACCCCCCTAGCAACAATAGAACAGCCAGCAACAATAAACCCCATCCAGAAACAATAGACCCTCTGCAAGAAAATACCTCCAACAACAATAGACCAGCAAGCAACAATAGTCCCAACCCAACAACAATAGACCCCCCACAACAAAATACCCCCCTAGCAACAATAGCCCAGCCAGCAACAATGGACTCCATCCAACAACAATAGACCCTCCAGAAGAAAACACCCCCAGCAACAATAGACCAGCAAGCAACAATAGGCCCCACCAGGGGCGGACTGACAACTCATGGGGCCCCTGGGCAATAGGGCATCATGGGCCCCCTGTGTCCTCGCCCACACTCAAACCACACCCAAAAAAGCCTATGAAAGGTACCAGGGACATCTCATGGGCCCCCTACTGACCCTGGGCCCTCGGGCAGTGCCCGAGTTCCCCAATGGTCAGTCTGCCCCTGTGCCCCACCCAACAACAATAGACCCCACACAACAAAATGCCACCCAGCAACAACAGACCATTCAACAACAATAGACCCTATCCAGCAACAATAGACCCTGCACAAGAAAATACCCCCAGCAACAATAGGCCACACCCAGCAACAATAGATTCACAGGAACAATAGACCTTTCGCAACAAAATACCCCAAGCAACAATAGACTCTCCACAGCAAACTACCCCCCAGCAACAATAGACCCCTCACCACCAACAACAGACCCCTGCCAGCAACAACTGATCTCCCAGTTGCCAACATCAATAGGTCTCCTCCCTCAGCAGTAGCTCCCTCCAGCAGAAATTGACCCCCCTCAGCAGAAACTGACCCATCCAGCAACAACACATTCCCTAGCAACAATAGACCCTCCACAACAAAATATGCGTTTTTGAAAATACGACATGTTCGTTTTTTCTGCATTGGAAGGCCTATAGAAGTCAACGGCAATGCAACCAAGGTAACGTGCATTTTGATGCGTTGCCAATGAAGCGTTGGCTCTCCAAATCCTAAACTGAAAAATACATAGAAAATACACAGTAATAAGGCATATTGATGGAAGGAAATGCACTATGACAACACACCTACTTAATGCTACAAAAACTGCACCTCTATGCCTATTGGATGGGAGATACATTTCCCCACTATTTGGGTTGTGGTCCCTTTAAGGGAGAGCTGAAGGGACCATCTGAGTAGTCAGTGGTGCTCACCCATGCAGGATGAGGGGTTTCTAGGTGGTACAGTTGGAGAGGAGAGGTGTGATTTCAGTAGATTAGATTGGTAAATCTTGATTTTTGACCTGGAATTTGGAGTCTAGAGGAAACTTTGGGAGGGAAAGAGCCTCCATATCCTGATTATAGGGACTTTGGTCCCAGAAGGGTTAACCTACTTGCAAGGGAAGCTTGAAAAAAGGGCATGAAGGGGTCAGCACATGTCTGTGAAGTGGTGTGGAGTGGTTCACAGCTGTGAACAAGTGGGGACTCTCTGGAGACTGAGACTCCTGAGGCATTTCCTGTATCCTGAAGTAGATGGGAACCCTAAACCCAAGCGTGGGACTAGTATACTGGTGGTGAGCCATTATCTTCTGATTACATCAGGATTATGGATGACATGCTTTATTTTTGATGAAGAAAGCTTGCCTGTATTTAGAGTCCAATAAAGACTGTTGTTTTTATGAGCGGCCGGCTTTATGATCTCTGGCTCTCCAGATTACATTATATATACAGTATATCCACTTGATGATGTGTTGGCAATGAAGAGTAACACACCTTAATCAATAGCTGCTAACTCTATGCTCTCCAGATCCCAAACCGAAAAAATGCATTGAAAATACACAGCAATAAGGCACGTTGACGGAAGGAAATGCACTTTGACCACACACCTGCTTAATGCTACAAAAACTGCACCCCTATTCATCCTGGAGGGAAGATATATTTCCCCTCTATTTGGATCCCTTTAAGGGAGAGTTGAAGCAACATTCCATGTAGTCAGTGGTGCTTACCCATGCAGGATGAGGGGTTTCTAGGTGGTCCGGTTGGAGAGGAGAGGTCTGAATTCAGTAGATTAGATTGGTAAATTGTAATTTGGGACCTGGAATTTGGAGTCTAGAGGAAGCTTTGGGAGGAAAAGAGCCTCCAAATCCTGATTATAGGGACTTTGGTCCCAGAAGGGTTAACCTACTTGCAAGGGAAGCTTGAAAAAAGGGAATGAAGGGGTCAGCATATGTCCGTGAAGTGGTGTGGAGTGGTTCACAGCTGTGAACAAGTGGGGACTCTCTGGAGACTGAGACTCCTGAGGCTTTTCCTGTATCCTGAAGTAGATGGGAACCCTAAACCCAAGCGCGGGACTAGTATACTGGTGCTGAGCCATTATCTTCTGATTTAATCAGGATTATGGATGACGTGCTTTATTTTTGATGAAGAAAGCTTGCCTGTATTGAGAGTCCAATAAGGACTGTTGTTTTTATGAGCGGCCAGCTTTATGATCTCTGGCTCTCCAGATTACATTATATATACAGTATATCCAGTTGATGATGTGTTGTCAACAGGGGTGGACTGACAACTCATGGGGCCCCCGGGCAATAGGGGATCATGGGCCCCTGTGTCCTTGCCCAAACTCAAAAAAGCCTATGAAAAAGGTACCAGGGGCATCTCATGGGGCCCCCTACTGACCCCGGGCCCTCGGGCAGGGCCCGAGTTTCCAAATGGTCAGTCCGCCCCTGGTTGGCAATGAAGATTAATACGCCTTGGTCAATAGCTGCTAACTCTATGCTCTCCAAATCCCAAACTGAAAAAATGCTATGAACATACAGTACACTTAGGCTGGTTAATGTTCATGCAGGGGCGGACTGACCATTTAGAAACTCGGGCACTGCCCGAGGGCCCAGGGTCAGTAGGGGGGCCCCATGAGATGCCCCTGGTACCTTTTTCATAGGCTTTTTTGAGTTTGGGCAAGGACACAGGGGCCCCATGATCCCCTATTGCCCGGGGGCCCCATGAGTTGCCAGTCCGCCCCTGTGTTCATGTATGTCATCCAGCCTCCAAAGACATAGAAGCTGGCTGCGCCCCACCCTGCGTGACCTCTGCAGCTCTGGGTGCTGCTCGGGGATCATGTGATTGCTATGTCAACAACGCTGTTATAAATGAATGTCATTCATAACAGCTGTGATTCCTATACCAGTGAGCTATCACATGGTGGTACCTAAGTTAATCACAGCACCCTGTACCATGTGATTAGCTATAGCCAATCACAGATCACTAGTAATCACATCTGTCATGAATGTAAGCCATTCATGACAGTTCAGAACATTGCTGTTACAATGATTTTCACTGTAGCAGCAATCAAAGTGTGAGCAAAAAAATCCCTGATCAACCCCCTAGGGTAGTGAAGTGTACCTACTGTTAATAAAAATTAAAAAAATGTAAAAATTATATACTGTAGTTTTTTTTTTTTTTGCAAACCGTCACCACTTAGTGCCCCTGATCACTGCCACACCAATCATATGATGGCGCTGTACTGCACTGGCGACAGTGTGTAAAAAAAAAAATGTTATTCAGTTTCTTTATTTTCCAAAAGAAATGACAAAAAAGTTACAACTTCAAAAAACTTGCCACGCCTCTTACTAAATACCTCAGACTGTCTTCTTTCCAAAAAGGGGTCATTTGGGGGTATTTGTGCTGTCCTGGCATTTTAAGGGCCTCAAGAAATTAGATCGGCTGACAGTACATCAGGGTCAATCAATTTTCAAATATATATATAAAGTGGGGCAAAAAAGTATTTAGTCAGCCACCAATTGTGCAAGTTCTCCCACTTAAAAAGATGAGAGAGGCCTGTAATTGGTGTCATAGGTAGACCTCAACTATGAGAGACAAAATGAGAAAAAAAATCCAATCATATTGGCTGATTTGGAAAGAATTTATTTGCAAATTATGGTGGAAAATAAGTATTTGGTCACCTACAAACAAGCAAGATTTCTGGCTCTCACAGACCTGTACCTTCTTCTTTAAGAGGCTCCTCTGTCCTGCACTCATTACCTGTATCAATGGCACCTGTTTGAACTTGTTATCAGTATAAAAGACACCTGTCCACAACCTCAAACAGTCACACTCCAAACTCCACTATGGTGAAGACCAAAGAGCTGCCGAAGGACACCAGAAACAAAATTGTAGACCTGCACCAAGCTGGGAAGACTGAATCTGCAATAGGCAAGCAGCTTGGTGCAAACAAATCAACTGTGGGAGCAATAATTAGAATATGGAAGACATACAAGACCACTGATAATCTCCCTCGATCTGGGGCTCCACGCAAGATCTCACCCCGTGGGGTCAAAATGATCACAAGAACGGTGAGCAAAAATCCCAGGACCACACGGGGGGACCTAGTGAATGACCTGCAGAGAGCTGGGACCAACGTAACAAAGGCTACCATCAGTAACACACTACTCCGCCAGGGACTCAGATCCTGCAGTGCCAGACGTGTCCCCCTGCTTAAGCCAGTACATGTCGGGGCCCGTCTGAAGTTTGCTAGAGAGCATTTGGATGATCCAGAAGAGGATTGGGAGAATGTCATATGGTCAGATGAAACCAAAATAGAATTGTTTGGTAGAAACACAACTCGTCGTGTTTGGAGAAGAGAGAATGCTGAGTTGCATCCAAAGAACACCATACCTACTGTGAAGCATGGGGGTGGCAACATCATGCTTTGGGGCTGTTTCTCCGCAAAGGGACCAGGATGACTGATCCATGTACAGGACAAAATGAATGGGGCCATGTATCGTTAGATTTTGAGTGCAAACCTCCTTCCATCAGCAAGGGCATTGAAGATGAAACGTGGCTGGGTCTTCCAACACGACAATGATCCCAAACATACCGCCCGGGCAATGAAGGAGTGGCTTCGTAAGAAGCATTTCAAGGTCCTGGAGTGGCCTAGCCAGTCTCCAGATCTCAACCCCACAGAAAACCTTTGGAGGGAGTTGAAAGTCCGTGTTGCCCAGCGACAGCCCCAAAACATCACTGCTCTAGAGGAGATCTGCATGGAGGATGGGCCAACATACCAGCAACAGTGTGTGCCAACCTTGTGAAGACTTACAGGAAACGTTTGACCTCTGTCATTCCCAACAAAGGATATATAACAAAGTATTGAGATGAACTTTTGATATTAACCAAATACTTATTGTCCAGCATAATTTGCAAATAAATTCTTTCCAAATCAGCCAATGTGATTGTCTGGATTTGTTTTCTCATTTTGTCTCTCATAGTTGAGGTCTACCTATGATGCCAATTACAGGCCTCTCTCATCTTTGTAAGTGGGAGAACTTGCACAATTGGTAGCTGACTACATACTTTTTTGCCCCACTGTATATATCAGGGTCAATCAATTTTCAAATATATATATATACATACACACCATTGTTTGTAGATGCTATAGCTTTCACACAAAACAATTAATATACACTTATTGGGATTATTTTTACCAAAGACTTGCATCAGAATAAATTTTGGCCTGAATTTATGAAGAGATTATTTTCTTTTTTTATTGAATATGTTTTATAACAGAAAGTAGAAAATATCTTTTTTTTTTCAAAATTTTCGGTCTTTTTCTGTTTATATAATGAAAAAAAACCCAGTGGTGATCAAACACCACCAAAAGAAATCTCTATTTGTGTGAAAAAAATTATATAAACTTAATTTGGGTACAGTGTTGCATGACTGAGCAATTACCAGTTAAATCAGTGCAGTGGTGAATGGCAAAAAAATGGCCTGGTCATGAAAGGGGGTAAAACCTTCTTGAGCTAACATGGATATAGATATAGAGTTTTTTTTTTAATATTATATTTCAATTATTATTCATTTATTAAATATATGCAATATATTATAGACGTCTATAATACCAATAAAAGTGATATAATTAAAACAGAAGATAAAATAACTCTTACATACAGTCATATCATTGATGCCCTTTGCTCTGTTAGACATGTATAGATTAAAAAATGATAATAAACTGACGCAACATGTGATATCCCCAGTAATAAGCATGCATCGCGCATTAAGAAAAGCATTTTTCAGATCATGTTATTATCACTTTAACAAAGGAAAATTGTACTGAAAAACAGCTCTTGTGGTTCAGAATAAATTGTACCGACGTATTTTAATGAGTGCCGGGGACAGGCATTAAATGATGATGATACATTGTGTTAAGAACACAGGCTATTATTTGCAGTTTCTCGATTAATATGACACAATGTGCTAAAACGGGTACAGAGATATTGTGGTTAAAGCTGAATTCTGAGAAAACAGTTATATCCAAAGATAAAATACATTTATATGGGCTGTTTTGCTTTGTAAATAATTGATATTTTTGTCAATCCAGTCCTGCTCTTGACACAGCCATACCACACAGTACAGCCAAGTGGCTGACCTGATTTTTCTCTACTGCAGGCTGTCTGTATCTATAGACATGCATAGTGTGGCTTGGCTCAGCCCCCCGCTCTCATTCTTTGACGGACAACAGCAGGAGCCAATGGCTACCACTGCTTCTGGGTCTCTGTTGAGAAGAGAGAGAAAAGAGAAGAGCTGCTGTAGACGGGCACAGTGTTGGATCGAGACTCAGGTAAGTGTTTATGAGGAAGGGAGCAACATTTGAAAGGTTTTTGACCTTAATGTAGAGAATGTGTTAAGGTGCCCTGGGGCCACTTTAACCCCTTGGCACCGGCGCCAAGGGGTTAGAGCCTGAGTCTCTTTTGAGAAGAGAGAGAAAAGAGAAGAGATGCTGTAGACGGGCACAGTGTTGGATCGAGACTCAGGTGAGTGTTTATGAGGAAGGGCTGGAGGGAGCAACATTTGAAAGGTTTTTGACTTTAATGCCGAGAATGTGTTAAGGTGCCCTAGGGCCACTTTAACCCCTTGGCACCGGCGCCTCCCGGCCCTTTAAGGGTTTCAGATTGACACCGGCGCCAAGGGGTTAAAGTCTGAGTCTCTTTTGAGAAGAGAGAGAAAAGAGAAGAGATGCTGTAGACGGGCACAGTGTTGGATTGAGGTTGGACTCCGGTAAGTGTTTATGAGGAAGGGCTGGAGGAAGCAACATTTGAAAGGTTTTTGACCTTAATGTAGAGAATGTGTTAAGGTGCCCTGGGGCCACTTTAACCCCTTGGCACCGGCGCCAAGGGGTTAAAGTCTGAGTCTCTTTTGAGAAGAGAGAGAAAAGAGGAGCTGCTGTAGACGGGCACAGTGTTGGATCGAGACTCAGGTGAGTGTTTATGAGGAAGGGCTGGAGGGAGCAACATTTGAAAGGTTTTTGACCTTAATGCCCAGAAGGTGTTAAGGTGCCCTGGGACCACTTTAACCTCTTGGTGCCGGCGCTTCCCGGCCCTTTAAGGGTTTCAGAAGCCAGGAGGCGGGGCGGGGTTTTAGGGTCCTGTGACCGCCATGATTCGCTGTCACGGAGGTCACATGATTGGGAAAGGTCCCGATCGAAAGAGGAGATCGGGACCTTTCCGTGAGTACCGGACATGTGTGCTGGGAGCATGCAGGGTGCACACTCTCAGCATATATGTTTTTCTTAATTGCACGCAAATGTGCGACCACTCAGGGTCAAGGCCCAGACACCAGGAGGCCACACATTTGTGCACGAAGAGGTTAAATACGCTGCTTTGTCTGCCAAGGTAAGATATTATTGCAACCAAAGCAGAATGTAGACAGAAATTGAGACAGAGTTTTGATGACCCATATAAAAGCTTGTTCTAAGGCTAGCTACATACTCAAGAGGGACATATTTTCACCTTATATGTCTACCAAGGAAAAACATTATTGTTGTCAGAGCAGACCTCAGACATAGATGGTTGACCCCTATGATATCTGAAAGGATTGATTTTGGTATTTGTTGTCTCTCTTTCCATCCTAACTGTCTGAACTTGACCAGCCAAGGTTGAAGAGAAGTAGATAACAATACTCTTCTAAAAGAATTCTACCAGTTTATTAGGCATCTTGTTTGTGCTGAAGACCTCGCTGGACTGACTGGATCAGTCACTGGTCCTAGGTGGGAGATTGTGTGGGTGGGTAAAGAGATGTCCCTTCAGTTGGTGGATACTGGTGACAACCCTCTTGGGGTTTGGGCTGCTGCCTTTCTGGTACAGCCTTAAGGCCGCTTCCACACGTAGACTTGCATAATAGGAGAGAAGGAGCGCCCGATGTCCAAAAGAATGAACTTTTGAAGGTAAATTAAGAGGCATTTATTGAGAATATCGACAAGTACATCAAACCAACACATTTCCCTTCTTCTGGGCTGTTGCTGCGCACTATTTGATGGGAAAGATTCCCTCACCGGTTATATATTTTCCAGGTTTCGGAGGAAAGACCCTGTCATTCCAGGGGCAGAGAGTTTAGTAAGAGCAAGGTTGAAAAGGTCTTTGATATTTGTTACTGTTGATTGTAAATATGGACATATTGATTGGCAACGTGCAGAATTTAGAAGCAGAGGATGGCCAGGTGATAGAAGACAGACAGGAATGGAGTTGGTGGAGCATTCAGAGTTCTGATGTTCTGGATAAGAGCTTTTTCTTTAGGGCTAACTACAAACTCAAGGGTGGACATATTTTTACCCAATATGTCTGCCGAAGAAAGATACTGCAACCAAAGCAGAGCTCAGGTGTTGTCTTCTCATTATTTAGACAACAATTCTTTTCCAAATAGACATCCAGCCAGCATAAATCCCGGGGAATAGTTGTGAATATTACAAGATGAACATATCACACATGGAGATCCAGCCCTTCTCCGGATGACCAGGGTATATTTATATATACTTTTCTCGCAGCAACCAATAGTTCTTTTCCAGAGAGATACATTTATTCGGATAAAGAAATTTGATGACAGAAATTCAACTGAATACTTGTAAAGATTACAATGATCAACAGCCCTCAAAGTCCCATTCAAGATACTTCTATCAAGCATAGAGATACTACACTGTCCAGCATGTGTCCAATCTATAATGTGCACCTAGGTAGCTTCCATGCATGCAATAATGTGAGTTATGATCTATACCTGTGCTCCCATATTAATGACAGGAAGAAAACTCCTTTTTCCAGCTGACGTACAGACAAGTAAGATGACAGGAAATCATTAGAGAACCTTCCTGCATCCTGTCACATTGTGTCCTGTCACCTGTGCTCTGTCTTCTGTGTCCTGACCCACGTATCCTGACTCCAGTGGTAATATACACATTTTCCCCAATTTAGTACAATTGAAAGCACTCTGATTGGCCACTTTGATCTTACATGAAAAGACTTAAATAACAATTAGGGTCACTATAGTGTTTCCCAGGTAATAAGGTCATCCTTTCACCATTTCCAATGAATTACCCCCTGGAGTCTAATTACCATCAATAAATACTTCTTGTATGGACAAATCGCATTCTTTATCATCCTTAACCCCTTCACGCCTGTGCGGCCTCCCAGCGCCTGGGCCTAGACGCCGAGCGGCCGCACATTTACGTTCATGTAACAAAAAACATATGTGCTGAGAGCGCGCGCCCTGCACGCTCCCAGCACACGTGTGCGGTACTCACGGAAAGGTCCCGGTCTGGGGCGGACTGACCATTTGGAAACTCGGGCACTGCCCGAGGGCCCTGGGTCTGTAGGGGGCCCCCTGAGATGCCCCTGGTACCTTTTGTCATAGGCTTTTTTGAGTTTGGGCAAGAACACAGGGGCCCCATGATCCCCTATTGCCCGGGGGCTCCATGAGTTGTCAGTCCGCCCCTGGTCCTGGTCCGCTCTTTCGATCGGGACCTTTCCCGATCATGTGACCGCTGTGACGACGCGTCACGGCGGTCACATGATCCCTAAACCACGCCCCACCCGCCCCGCCTCCCGGAATCTAAAACTCTTAAAGGGTCGGGAGGCGTCGGCGGGAAGGGGTTAAACATGTAGACAATGTACCCTTGTAATTAGATAAACAGGCTATTCCCCAAATACTGAGGTGACCTGTATAAAATTAACATAGCACAGAGTTCCTTTGATGTGTAAAGTGGTCTTGTTATTGGCCTGTCCAAGAATGAACAGTATGTGTTTCAATATCTTATATATATATATATATATATATATATATATATATATATATATATACACATACAGGGGCGGACTGATCATTTGGAAACTCGGGCACTGCCCGAGGGCCCGGGGTCAGTAGGGGGCCCCATGAGATGCCCCTGGTACCTTTCTCATAGGCTGTTTTGAGTTTGGGCAAGGACACAGGGGCCCCATGATCCCCTATTGCCCGGGGGCCCCATGAGTTGTCAGTCCGCCCCTGTACACATATATATATATATATTACACACAATATACTACATCAGGCAGAATGCACTGATCACTATGATGTCCAAAAGGACAGATTTTGGTATTATGTTTCTCTCTTTCCATTCTATTTGCATCTGACCAGCCAGTGTTTAAGAGAAGTATATTATGAAGCTCTTCAAAAACTTTTTGAGATTTCTTCAGAGCAAGGTAGAACAAGGTATTTGAAGTTTGTTACTTTTGATTGGACATATTACTTGAGAACACGCAATAAAAAAAGTAAGAAGTCAAGTTGATGGAAGAGAGGTGGGAATGGGCATAGGACAAGATTTTTGATGTCCCGGAGAAACGCTTGTTTTAAGGCTAGCTACATACTCAAGGGTGGCCATGTTTTCTCCTCTATTTAAGTGCTTTGCCTTTGTCTGCCAAGGTAATATATTATTGTAACCAGGGGTGGACTGACAACTCATGGGGCCCCTGGGCAATAGGGGATCATGTGGCCCCTGTGTCCTTGCCCAAACTCAAAAAAGCCTTTAAAAAAGATACCAGCGTCATCTCATGGGGCCCCCTACTAACCCCGGGCCCTCGGGCAGTGCCCAAGTTTCCAAATGGTCACTCCGCCCCTGTTTGTAACCAAAGCAGAACATAGATAGAGATCATTGATTACTATGCTGTTCAAAAGGACTGCTTTTGGTATTATTTTTCTTTTTCCATCCCACCTATCTGCATTTGACCAGCCAGTGTTTGAGAGACGTAGATTACGAGGCTCTTGAAAAATAATTCTGGTAGACTAAGGTCTGAGGTTTGTTACTATTGATTATAAATATGGAAATTGTCAGGAATGGACTGGCCAGCAATGGTGGGACTCACCTGCCTTTTGATCTGCAGTACCAGGGCTGGCCAGCGGGTGCTCCCAGCAATCAGAGACTCAACCTTTCAGCCAGCTAACACCTGGAACTGATGATACTGGTGTATTTAAGGGATGGCCAGACTTGCAGACTCTGCCTTGGTGTTGTGTTTGTCCTGGGCCCTGTATCTGTCCTGCATCCTGTTTCTGTTCCTTTGCTGACCCTGCCTGATCTGAACCGCTGCTGACTTCTCCTGCTCTGATTCCGGCTCGCTCCTGACCATCCCTCTGCCTGACCCTCTGTACCATGCTGCTTGCTACCTGTTCTGATCCCTGGCTTGTGACCCTGACCATCCCTCTGCCTGACCCTCTGTACTACGCTGCTAGCTACCTGCTGAACCTGGCCTGTGACCCCGACCCATCTCCGCTTGCTCCCCCTGTACCTACCTGCCCTATTGATATTGACCCGGCCTGCCTGACGACGCTTGCTTGTATGTACAGTTATCTGTGGGTGGTTGGTTTGGTTTGTTTGCACTGTATTATGTTTTAGTATTGCACTGCGTTTATGTTTGTATGGTTAGTGTTAATAAATTATATTGTTTATCACATATCTGAAGTCTGCGTTTCCCTGCGTCAGTCACACACCTCTGGTCATACCCGGGAGCCCTGACATTACACCAAGGCCAATCCTGACCAGAAGTGGCTGCACAGGGAAGCCATCTTGGCTTGTTGATGGGAAGGATGGATCTGGATGAGGTTGCGTATTTATATCTACTAGTGTTTGATGACAGGGAGTATGCTTATCAAACTCTGAAGGAGTATCCCCGGGATGAACTGCTAGAATGTATACGGCTCGCTCATGTTCTAGTAGATCAGGGCACAGAGTTCTCTGAGGTGCAGCTTTTGATTGAGGTTTGTGCTGAGTTGGTTTCATCTGGTTCCCCCGAATGCAGGGATGAATTTTTGCCACCATTTAGTGCAGACCAGGTAGAGTCCCTGGTGTGGTTATTAGAGGATGATGTGGGTTACTTTCTGGAGCGTTATTCCACATGTTCACCACAGGTACTCAGAGATTGTATAAACGCAGTGAACTCTTTGGTCAGACAGGCTTTGTGTAAGCTTAGCTTTGTTCAACCCATACTGCAGACATGGACAGACTTGTTGCACCCAGCCTCAGTCAGCTTACAAAGACCCAGTCCTGCTTCTAATCTATTTCCTCAAAGCTCTACTCCTGTATTCCCAACAACTCTCCCAGTTACAGCCCAGTATACTTGGCTATCTACCGCATGTCAGTACCCTGTTCCCACTCGCTGCACCTATCCTGCCTTTAACCCTGTAAAAAAGCCCTCTGTAGCAACTGCTCCCTCTCCTGTTCCATCCTCCAGTTCTTCTCTGTCTCCAGCTGCTCCATTCGTTTGCAGACCTGCGTTTACTTGCAGTGCTCCAGTAGTTAAAACCAGAAAAAAGCGAAAATTCTTTCCAACCAATACCATCCTGCCAGTATCCAAACCGGTGAACCTGCCTTCCGTGGTTCAGCCTGAATCCTCTACTCAGCCTGAATCCTCTACTCAGCCTGATGCCTGTACTCAGCCTGATGCCTCTACTCGGCCTGATGCCTCTACTCGGCCTGATGCCTCTCTTCTGCCTGAAGCCTCTACTCGGCCTGAAGCCTCTACTCAGCCGGACGCCGGCATTCAGCCTGATGCCTCTACCCAGCATGATGAACTGATCCAGCCTGACGATCCTATTAGGCCAGTTGACTCGATGCCCGCTGTTGATCCAGATGATCTGGTACCTGATCCGGTGCCCGCTATCGTGCCAATTGACTCAGAGCCCGCTGTCGTACCTGGTGACTCGGTGCCCACTGCCTTGCCAGATGACGCGGTGCCCGCTGGCGAGCCAAATGACCTGATGCCTGGTGACCCAGGGCCCGCTGTCATACCTGGTGACCCGATGCCCGCTGTCGAGCCAGATGATCCAATGCCTGGTGACCCGGTGCCCGCTGTCAAGCCAGACAATCCGGTACCTGATGACCCGGTGCTCACTGTCGTGCCTGTTGACTCGGAGCCCACTGCCTTGCCAGATGACGCGGTGCCCGCTGTCGAGCCAAATGACCTGATGCCTGGTGACCCGATGCCCGCTGTCCAGTCAGACGATCCAATGTCTGACCCAGTGCCCGCGGTCATACCAGTTGACTCGGAGCCCACTGCCTTGCCAGATGACGCGGTGCCCGCTGTCGAGCCAAATGACCTGATGCCTGGTGACCCAGTGCCCGCTGTCATACCTGGTGACCCGATGCCCGCTGTCGAGCCAGACAATCCGGTACCTGATGACCCGGTGCCCACTGTCGTGCCTGTTGACTCGGAGCCCACTGCCTTGCCAGATGACGCGGTGCCCGCTGTCGAGCCAAATGACCTGATGCCTGGTGACCCGATGCCCGCTGTCCGGCCAGACGATTCAATGTCTGCCCCAGTGCCCGCGGTCATGCCAGTTGACTCGGAGCCCACTGCCTTGCCAGATGACGCGGTGCTCGCTGTCAAGCCAAATGACTTGATGCCTGGTGACCCGATGCCCGCTGTCCAGTCAGACGATCCAATGTCTGACCCAGTGCCAGCGGTCATGCCAGTTGACTCGGAGCCCACTGTCGTCCCTGGTGACTCGGTGCCCGCCGCTTCGCCTGGGGGCCCGAGACCTGTCGCTCCGCCTGGGGGTCCGGCGCCCGCCGCTCCGCCTGGGGGTCCGGCGCCCGCCGCTTCGCCTGAGGGCCCGAGACCTGTCGCTCCGCCTGGGGGTCCGGGCGCCCGCCGCTCCGCCTGAGGGCCCGAGACCTGTCGCTCCGCCTGGGGGTCCGCGCCCGCCGCTCCGCCTGAGGGCCCGAGACCTGTCGCTCCGCCTGGGGGTCCGGCGCCCGCCGCTCCGCCTGAGGGCCCGAGACCTGTCGCTCCGCCTGGGGGTCCGCGCCCGCCGCTCCGCCTGAGGGCCCGAGACCTGTTGCTCCACCTGGGGGTCCGGCGCCTGCCGCTCCGCCTGAGGGCCCGAGACCTGTCGCTCCACCTGGGGGTCCGGCACCCGCCGCTCCCCCTGAGGGCCCGAGACCTGTCGCTCCATCTGGGGGTCCGGCGCCCGCCGCTCCGCCTGGGGGCCTGATGCCTGTCGCCCCGCCTGGGGGCCCGATGCCTGTTGCCCCGCCCGGGGGCCCGGTGCCTGTTGCCCCGCCCAGGGGCCCGGTGCCTGTTGCCCCACCCGGGGGCCCAGTGCCTGTTGCCCCGCCCGGGGGCCCGGTGCCTGTTGCCCTGCCCGGGGGCCCGGTGCCTGCTGCTCCGCCCGGGGGCCCGGTGCCTGCTGCTCCGCCCGGGGGCCCGGTGCCTGCTGCTCCGCCTGGTGGCCCGCTGCCTGCTGCTTCGCCTGGTAATCCGATGTGCCTCTACCCGGAGTCCTGCCCGATGTGCCTCTGCCCGGAGTCCTGCCCGATGTGCCTCTGCCCGGAGTCCTGCCCGATGTGCCTCTGCCCGGAGTCCTGCCCGATGTGCCTCTGCGCGGAGTCCAGCCCGATGTGCCTCTGCCCGGAGTCCAGCCCGATGTGCCTCTGCCCGGAGTCCAGCCCGATGTGCCTCTGCGCGGAGTCCAGCCCGATGTGCCTCTGCCCGGAGTCCAGCCCGATGTGCCTCTGCCCGGAGTCCAGCCCGATGTGCCTCTGCCCGGAGTCCAGCCCGATGTGCCTCTGCCCGGAGTCCAGCCCGATGTGCCTCTGCCCGGTGTGCCTCTGCCCGATGTGCCTCTGCCCTAAGTCCAGCCCGGTGTGCCGCTGCCCGGAGTCTTGCCCGGTGTACCGCTGCCCGGAGTCCTGCCCGGTGTGCCAGTCTTTGATATCCCGCCAGTTACCAGACCTGGGCGGTGGAACATTTTGCCCAGCTAGGACTGTTTGGAGCGTCCTGAGGCCGCTCCTTGAGGGGGGGGGTACTGTCAGGAATGGACTGGCCAGCAATGGTGGGACTCACCTGCCTTTTGATCTGCAGTACCAGGGCTGGCCAGCAGGTGCTCCCAGCAATCAGAGACTCAACCTTTCAGTCAGCTAACACCTGGAACTGATGATACTGGTGTATTTAAGGGATGGCCAGACTTGCAGACTCTGCCTTGGTGTTGTGTTTGTCCTGGGCCCTGTATCTGTCCTGCATCCTGTTTCTGTTCCTTTGCTGACCCTGCCTGATCTGAACCGCTGCTGACTTCTCCTGCTCTGATCCCGGCTCGCTCCTGACCATCCCTCTGCCTGACCCTCTGTACCACGCTGCTTGCTACCTGTTCTGATCCCTGGCTTGTGACCCTGACCATCCCTCTGCCTGACCCTCTGTACTACGCTGCTAGCTACCTGCTGAACCTGGCCTGTGACCCCGACCCATCTCCGCTTGCTCCCCCTGTACCTACCTGCCCTATTGATATTGACCCGGCCTGCCTGACGACGCTTGCTTGTATGTACTGTTATCTGTGGGTGGTTGGTTTGGTTTGTTTGCACTGTATTATGTTTTAGTATTGCACTGTGTTTATGTTTCTATTGTTTATCACATATCTGAAGTCTGCGTTTCCCTGCGTCAGTCACACACCTCTGGTCACACCTGGGAGCCCTGACAGAAATATTGATTGACAGCACGTTGTATTTAGAAAAATAAGAAGGCAAGGTGACGAAAGACAAACAGGAATGGAGTTGGCTGGACTCAGAGTTCCGATGTCTTGGATACAAAATTGTTCTAAGACTAGCTACATACTCAACAGTGGTCATAATTTCTCCTCCGCATAGTGTTTTGCACTTGTCCGCCAAGGAAAGATATTATTTTCACCAAAGCTGAGCTCAGGCAAAATGCAATGATCACTATGATGTCCAAAACAACTGATTTTGTTTTTTTTTTAAATCTCTTTCCATTCTACTTATCTGCATCTGACCAGTCAAGGTTGAAGAGAAGTACATTATGAGTGTCTTCAAAACGTATTTTGTCACTTCTTAAGAGCAAGGTAGACTAAGGTATTTGAAGTTTGTTACTATAGATTGGACATATTGTCTGAGGACATGCGGTATTTGGAAAAGTAAGAACTCAAGTTGATGGAAGACAGACAGAACTGGGCAATGGACAAGAGTTTTGATGTCCTGGAGAAACGCTTGCTCTAAGGCTAGCTTCATACTCAAGGGTGGCCAAGTTTTCTCCTATTCTTAAGTGCTTTATCTTTGTCTGCCAAGGTAAGATATTATTGTAACCAAAGCAGAACATAGACAGAAGTTTTTGATAACTCTGTTGTCCAAAAGGATTGCTTTTGGTATTTTTTGTTCCTTTCCATCAATCCTACCTATCTGCATTTGACCAGCTAATGTTTAAAAGAAGTAAATTATGAGGCTCTTGAAAAAGAATTCTGGTAGACTAAGGTCTTTGAAGTTTGTTACGATTGATTATAAATATGGAAATATTGATTGACAACACGTTGTATTTAGAAAAATAAGAAGGCAAGGTGACTGAAGACAAACAGGAATGGAATTGGCTGGACTCAGAGTTCTGATGTCTTGGATAAAACATTGTTCTAAGACTAGCTACATACTCAAGGGTGGTGATAATTTCTCCTCCGCATAGTGTTTTTCACTTGTCTGCCAAGGAAAGATATTATTTTCACCAAAGCTGAGCTCAAGTAAAATGCAATGATCACTATGATGTCCAAAACAACTGATTTTTTTTTTTGTTAAATCTCTTTCCATTCTACTTATCTGCATCTGACCAGTCAAGGTTGAAGAGAAGTACATTATGAGTGTCTTCAAAACGTATTTTGTCACTTCTTAAGAGCAAGGTAGACTAAGGTATTTGAAGTTTGTTACTATAGATTGGACATATTGTCTGAGGACATGCGGTATTTGGAAAAGTAAGAACTCAAGTTGATGGAAGACAGACAGAACTGGGCAATGGACAAGCGTTTTGATGTCCTGGAGAAACACTTGCTCTAAGGCTAGCTTCATACTCAAGGGTGGCCATGTTTTCTCCTATTCTTAAGTGCTTTTTCTTTGTCTGCCAAGGTAAGATATTATTGTAACCAAAGCAGAACATAGACAGAAGTCTTTGATAACTTTGTTGTCCAAAAAGGATTGCTTTTGGTATTTTTTGTTCCTTTCCTTCAATCCTACCTATCTGCATTTGACCAGCTAATGTTTAAAAGAAGTAAATTACGAGGCTCTTGAAAAAGAGTTCTGGTAGACTAAGGTCTGAGGTTTGTTACTATTGATTATAAATATGGAAATATTGATTGACAGCACGTTGTATTTAGAAAAATGAGAAGGCAAGGTGACGGAAGACAAACAGGAATGGAGTTGGCTGGACTCAGAGTTCTGATGTCTTGGATAAAACATTGTTCTAAGACTAGCTACATACTCAAGGGTGGTGATAATTTCTCCTCCGCATAGTGTTTTTCACTTGTCTGCCAAGGAAAGATATTATTTTCACCAAAGCAGAGCTCAAGTAAAATGCAATGATCACTATGATGTCCAAAACAACTGATTTTTTTTTTTGTTAAATCTCTTTCCATTCTACTTATCTGCATCTGACCAGTCAAGGTTGAAGAGAAGTACATTATGAGTGTCTTCAAAACGTATTTTGTCACTTCTTAAGAGCAAGGTAGACTAAGGTATTTGAAGTTTGTTACTATAGATTGGACATATTGTCTGAGGACATGCGGTATTTGGAAAAGTAAGAACTCAAGTTGATGGAAGACAGACAGAACTGGGCAATGGACAAGCGTTTTGATGTCCTGGAGAAACACTTGCTCTAAGGCTAGCTTCATACTCAAGGGTGGCCATGTTTTCTCCTATTCTTAAGTGCTTTTTCTTTGTCTGCCAAGGTAAGATATTATTGTAACCAAAGCAGAACATAGACAGAAGTCTTTGATAACTTTGTTGTCCAAAAAGGATTGCTTTTGGTATTTTTTGTTCCTTTCCTTCAATCCTACCTATCTGCATTTGACCAGCTAATGTTTAAAAGAAGTAAATTACGAGGCTCTTGAAAAAGAATTCTGGTAGACTAAGGTCTGAGGTTTGTTACTATTGATTATAAATATGGAAATATTGATTGACAGCACGTTGTATTTAGAAAAATGAGAAGGCAAGGTGACGGAAGACAAACAGGAATGGAGTTGGCTGGACTCAGAGTTCTGATGTCTTGGATAAAACATTGTTCTAAGACTAGCTACATACTCAAGGGTGGTCATAATTTCTCCTCCGCATAGTGTTTTTCACTTGTCTGCCAAGGAAAGATATTATTTTCACCAAAGCAGAGCTCAAGTAAAATGCAATGATCACTATGATGTCCAAAACAACTGATTTTGTTTTTAAATCTCTTTCCATTCTACTTTTCTGCATCTGACCAGTCAAGGTTGAGGAGAAGTACATTATGAGTGTCTTCAAAAAATATTTTGTCATTTCTTAAGAGCAAGGTAGACTAAGGTATTTGAAGTTTGTTACT
Source organism: Staurois parvus (assembly GCF_062004578.1). Lineage (NCBI taxonomy): Eukaryota > Metazoa > Chordata > Amphibia > Anura > Ranidae > Staurois > Staurois parvus. The sequence goes on along the minus strand of NW_028319909.1, from coordinate 1,136,394 downwards.
ATAGATTGGACATATTGTCTGAGGACACGCGGTATTTGGAAAAGTAAGAACTCAAGTTGATGAAAGACAGACAGAACTGGGCAATGGACAAGCATTTTGATGTCTTGAAGAAACACTTGCTCTAAGGCTAGCTTCATACTCAAGGGTGGCCATGTTTTCTCCTATTCTTAAGTGCTTTTTCTTTGTCTGCCAAGGTAAGATATTACTGTAACCAAAGCAGAACATAGACAGAAGTCTTTGATAACTCTGTTGTCCAAAAGGATTGCTTTAGGTATTTTTTGTTCCTTTCCATCAATCCTACCTATCTGCATTTGACCAGCTAATGTTTAAAAGAAGTAGATTTCGAGGCTCTTGAAAAAGAATTCTGGTAGACTAAGGTCTGAGGTTTGTTACTATTGATTGTAAATATGGAAATATTGATTGAGGACACCTTGGATTTAGAAAAATAAGAAGGCAAGGTGATGGAAGACAGACAGGAATGGAGTTGGCTGGAGTTTTGGTGTCTTGGATAAAAGCTTGTTCTAAGACGAACTACATACTCAAGTGTGGTCATAATTTCTCCTCTACTTTGTGTTTTGCACTTGTCTGGCACGGAAGGATATTATTGTAACTAAAGCAGAGCTTAGTCAGAGATCATTGATCACTTGGTTATTTAAAAAGGCTGTTTACATACAATGGAAGTCAAGCTGCAGTTTGCTACTTTTAACCACTTGAGCTCCTGAGGATTTACCCACCTTAATGATTAGGCCTTTTTTTGCTGTTTGGCGCTGCACTAATTCAAATGATAATTGCGCGGTCATGCAATGCTGTATCCAAACTAAATTTAGGTCCTTTTTTCACACAAATAGAGCTTTCTTTTGGTGGTAATTTATCACCTTTGCGCTTTTTATTTTTTGAGCTATAAACAAAAAAAACACGAACATTTTGAAAAAAAACCAATATTTTCTACTTTCAGCTATAAAAAATATTTCGTAAACTCAAAGTTAGTCATAAATTTAAGCCAAAATGTATTCTGCTACATGTTTTTGGTAAAAAAAATCCCGTGCATTAGCGGGAAAACTGGCGCTATCTGGGAGGGGCGCTAACACTATCGGAAGTCACCAGTGACACTAATACAGTGATCAGTAAAAATCTGTTCACTGATCAATGACACTGGTGACAGGGCAGTGAAGGGGTTAACTGGGGGGGGGGCGGTGGTGGTGATCAAGGGGTTAAATGGGATTACTGGTGTACTGGCGGGCAAACTGGCGCTATCTGGGAGGGGCGCTAACACTATTGGAAGTCGCCAGCGACACTGATACAGTGATCAGTAAAAATCTGTTCACTGATCAATGACACTGGTGACAGGGCAGTGAAGGGGTTAACTCAGGGGGGGGGGGGCGATCAAGGGGTTAGACGGGATTACTGGTGCATTAGCGGGCAATCTGGCGCTATCTGGGAGGGGCGCTAACACTATCGGAAGTCGCCAGCGACACTGATACAGTGATCAGTAAAAATCGGTTCACTGATCAGTGATACTGGTGACAGGGCAGTGAAGGGGTTAACTGGGGGGGGGGGGCGATCAGGGGGTTAAATGTGTCCTAGAGTGTTCTATCTGTGGGTATGTGCTGTTTTACTCACAATTTGTATGTCTTTTTCTCTGTCTGGAACGGAATGTGTCCAGGCAGAGAAGAATGACATCATATCCTGTCCTGCGTAACTGTCAACACAGGACAGGATAGGACAGGGACCGATCATCCAAAATCGAATGATTGATCCCTCTGGGATCAAATGGTGTCACCCGCGGGTCGGCGGGAGCGCGCGTGCGCACCCCCTGCCCGCGAAAACGTCGGGAGCGCGGAGCCCGTTTTAAAACGTGCTTTTGCGCCCCAGTGCCGCCCTGCACATGTATATATGCAGTGGCAGGGCGGCAAGTGGTTAAAAGCATTCTATGAAGAGCCTACAAGCACGACACACCTCTCCGCTTTCCCTCAGTGGATTCATATTTGCCTATTGGTGGCCCACAGAGCCCTCATGCAAGCCTGGATCCACCCAAATCCTCCACCTCTATAGGCAGTGACACAAGCACTGACTAACCTTGTTAACCTGGAAAAGCTTGATACTATCGCCCAAAATTTTAATGCCATTCGTTGTTTCATTGCAAGATAGAGACGCTTCATGGAGCATTCCTTTTCACCTGCCAAACTAGCCTTTCACATGGAACCCTTTCGTTACACGGACTGGTATCTCAAAGCCCAACTGACCAACACACTGGGTAAACTCCAAGTGACCAACTCAATTGCTGGCCCCACTCCCCATTTGTCCTCCTCTCCGACCCCCATCCCTGGGGATCCTATGATTTGTACCAAGTCTCACCTAGCCCGCATACCTATACTTCTGCAGTGTAATATTGAATAAAAAGTGGTTCTGTTCATGTTGCTGTTTCCAAGTTCTCACTCCTAGGGAATTAATAGAGTCAGCAAGACGGTCATAAGGGTTGCACATAAAATACAATGGGGCTCTTGTAAATGTGTTCAGTATACATAGGGTCTCCCGAGATGTCCAAAAGTGGGGGAAAGCAAGAGCCTCATTGGTGGTATTTCATGTGCAACCCTTGTGACCCCTTTCCAGGTACCAGTCTACTGACTCTATTGACATTTATCAGATAAAGGAATGAACCTGCAGATTTTTATTGCTCATGGATGTTATGCTTTTTTGAACCCATGCTATATAATGTAAAAATCTGAAGAATATATTTAAAAAAAATATATTTTTAAATATATATATTTTTTAAATATATTCTTCATTTTTTTAACATTTAAAAAAGCCATTTTAATATATATTTTTACATATATTTGTAAATGCATTCCAAAAAATGTAGATTTGTATTTTTAAAGACATACAGTATATTTGAAATGTATTTGTAAAAATTTTTTCTCATATATTTTGTAATAAAAACACATTTCAACATGCAGTATATATATATATATATATATATATATATATATATATATATACTGCAGATTATTATTGCTCATGGATGTTATGCTTTTTTGCCCCCATGCTATATAATGTAAAAATCTGAAGAATATATTTAAAAAATATATATTTTTAAATATATATATTTTTTAAATATATTCTTCATTTTTTTAACATTTAAAAAAGCCATTTTAACATATATTTTTACATATATTTGTAAATGCATTCCAAAAATGTAGATTTGTATTTTTAAAGACATACAGTATATATGAAAAGTATTTGTAAAAATATTTTTTCATATATTTTGTAATAAAAACACATTTCAACATGCAGTATATATATTATATATATATATATATATATATATATATATATATATATACTTATTGAAATATATTTTGAAATATATTGAATATGGCCACAATTGTAGTATTTCAACTATATATCTATATATTTGGGAAGAATGTTTTTCAAATATATTTCAAATATATTTTTCTTCCATGTGTGTGTGGGGGGGGGGGGGGGGGGGGAATCTGCCCTCCAGGCCATTTCATGTGACCCTTGCACCTCTCCTGCAGGTACCCCTTTGTCTCTACCCCCATCTTGTCTCAGCAGAGAGAATAGAACTCCTCTGTCAAATCCTTCACCTCTTAATGCAGCTGCAGCACCCCCTCATCTCTGCCTCCCCTGGTCTCAGCATTCAGCAGACTCTGGTAATTGACTCCACTCCTCCTCTGGTCCTCCTCCAAACTCTGCACTTTCTGCTTTCCAGCTCTGCCCCCAAAGGGGGTGCAAGGTGATGCTAGGAAGGGTGTGGGATTCTTGGCACCTGATGTAGTGAGGTGCTCTGGACACCTAGTCTTACAGATACAACTGGCCCTTTGAGGGCAACCATAATGCTGATATGGCCCGTGATGAAATGGAGTTTGACACCCG
>NW_028319909.1:1010000-1127500 GCF_062004578.1 Staurois parvus | reverse complement strand
GAATAGGATTAATAGGATTCTGCCACCATATGAAGTTATATCCTACTTTCTGTGAACATGTAGCATATAATGCAGAGCTCAGATGTAAGTGATCAGCTTTTCACGGTACATGTGAGTCTCCGGCTGCCTTTCTGTGTGCTATGTAGAGACCCTTCCACAATTTATCCTGCATACGTCTCTACATTTTCACCTTGCTCTCCCTGCAATGCTGCCCACTGTTTTAAAGTGGAACTCTGGGAATTATCTTTATTGCCAACGTATTTTGGTCCAGCTTGGCACGATACAATCTTTAATATCTTATATCTGGAGGGCCACTGAGGGTGTTTAAAAAACTGTCGTAGTCAGGGCTACATACAGAGGTAACCAGAATCTTCTGGATCTTCTGTGGTCAGCAGACATGGGGACACCAACCCCACCAGAAGACATGGGGACACCAACCCCACCAGAAGACATGGGGACACCAACCCCACCAGTAGACATAGGGACACCAACCCCACCAGAAGACATGGGGACACCAATCCCACCAGTAGACATGGGGACATAAACCCCACTAGTAGACATAGGGACACCAGCCCCACCAGTAGACATGGGGACACCAACCCCACCAGAAGACATCCACCAGTAGACATGGGGAGACCAACCCCACCAGTAGACATGGGGGCACCATCCCCACCAGTAGACATGGGGACACCAACCCCAGCAGAAGACATGGGGACACCAACCCCAGCAGAAGACATGGGGACACCAACCTCACCAGTAGACATAGGGACACCAACCCCACCAGAAGACATGGGGACACCAATCCCACCAGTAGACATGGGGACATAAACCCCACTAGTAGACATAGGGACACCAGCCCCACCAGTAGACATGGGGACACCAGCCCCACCAGTAGACATGGGGACACCAACCCCACCAGAAGACATCCACCAGTAGACATGGGGAGACCAACCCCACCAGTAGACATGGGGGCACCATCCCCACCAGTAGACATGGGGACACCAACCCCACCAGTAGACATGGGGACACCAGCCCCAGCAGAAGACATGGGGACACCAACCCCACCAGAAGACATGGGGACACCAACCCCACCAGAAGACATGAGGACACCAACCCCACCAGTAGACATTAGGACACCAACCCCACCAGTAGACATGGGGACACCAACCCCACCAGTAGACATGTGGACACCAACCCCACCAGTAGACATGGGGACACCAACCCCACCAGTAGACATGGGAACACCAACCCCACCAGTAGCTGCCTAAAAAGAAACAGGATAACCATCTATAACCTCCACTAGAACTATCATCAAAACTGAGGCTACAAGATTCAACAAATGACAGTTGTGCTGCTTAAAAAATATTGTTTTCCCCGAATATGATTGGGTATTCTATGCAAAGTCAATTTTCACTATATTCACCCAGCTACGTTCACATTTTGTTGCAAAAAGAAAATTTACTTTGCAAACATGCTCTACGCCTTGAGTAAATAATTTCCCAATGAGTTAGGTGTACATGAAAAGAAAAAACCCTAAAAAAGAAAAATAATGCTGCCACCACATCTAAGGACTGGTATGCTTCAGCGTACCATTTTATTATTTTATTTTAGGGTTTAAATACTATTGTGATAATTCGCTAAGCTATTATTTCATCTTTGCCACTATATCAGAAGGGTCAGTACACAAAACATTAGTAAATACTGCTTAAGTTCCAGCTCATCCTTATTTTCCATGCAGTAGTTGTTTTCTGAACTGTTGAATCCATTCATTTCTTGAATCTGTGTTTCATCCCCACTTTTAGGGGCTCAATTACCTGTACTCCTCATAAACAGCTCATAGGGTGAACAATAAACTTCCAGCCAGCACGTCTTTGGATCAACATGTCCAAATGTATGATGGGAGGTTCATGGGCTCTTGTCTATATTGGCCCTAGTATGTGGATGTAGACAAGGGAGGTAGGGACCAGGGGCGGACTGACAACTCATGGGGCCCCCGGGCAATAGGGGATCATGGGGCCCCTGTGTCCTTGCCCAAACTCAAAAAAGCCTATGAAAAAGGTACCAAGGGCATCTCAGGGGGCCCCCTACTTACCCCCGGGCAATAGGGGATCATGGGGCCCCTGTGTCCTTGCCCAAACCCAAAAAAGCCTATGAAAAAGGTACCAAGGGCATCTCAGGGGGCCCCCTACTTACCCCAGGGGAAATAGGGGATCATGGGGCCCCTGTGTCCTTGCCCAAACTCAAAAGAGCCTATGAAAAAGGTACCAAGGGCATCTCATGGGGCCCCCTACTGACCCCGGGCCCTTGGGCAACGCCCGAGCTTCCAAATGGTCAGTCCGCCCCTGGTAGGGACCTTAGATTGTAAGCTCCTTTAGCACAGGGACTGATGGGAATGTACAACATTATTTATTTACTTTATATATTTATGAAAAAAAATAGTTATAATATATGATTGATATACTGTATATATATATATATATGGTAACAAACTAAATCAATCAATCAATGAGTTTAAATTTTTTTAGAAAGAAAATACATACATCAATTATTGCAAATAGACTTCCGATTGCTTTTACAGAAAACCAGAAAACTCATATAGTTTACTTATATACAGTATATATATATATATATATATATATATATATATATATATACTGTATATATATATATATATAAGATTGTGTATATATATATATATATATATATATATATATGAGATTGTGTGTGTGTGTGTGTGTATATATATATATATATGAGATTGTGTGTGTATATATATATATATATATATATATATATATATATATATACACACACATAAAAAGCAGAGTTAAATAATCAAATCAATAAATGAATAAATCGGAGGCAATTTAGTTTTCATTTTTTTAGAGAGAAAATACATACATCAATTATTGCAAATAGACTTCCAATTTCTTTTACAGCAAGCTCATATAATTTACTTATATAATACAACATATACACATATATATATATATATATATGAGATTGTATGTATGTATATATATATATATATATATATATATATATATATATATATATGCACAAAAAAAACAGCATTTTGTAATCAAATCAAATACATACATCAATTATTGTAAATAGACTTACGATTGCTTTTACAGCAAACTCATATAATTTATTTATATAATTAGATAATACACAAACACACACACGGGGGCGGACTGACCATTTGGAAACTCAGGCACTACCCGAGGGCCCGGGGTCAGTAGGGGGCCCCATGAGATGCCCCTGGAACCTTTTTCATAGGCTTTTTTGAGTTTGGGCAAGGACACAGGGGCCCCATGATCCCCTATTGCCCGGGGGCCCCACGAGTTGTCAGTCCGCCCCTGCACACACACATATATAATATATCAATAAATATATAAAATATATCAATTAGGTCAGTCACCTGACGTGTCTCTATGAGTATAACACTCAAGACACTTCTTATGCCAACATCATCGCGCCAATATAATTAGATAATGAGTATAAAACATTAGGTGCTTATTAATAATAATACACTGTAAATAATAATAAATGTGATAAACCAAATAACCACAAATAGGATTGCGCTATTATTTGTGGTTATTTGGTTTATCACATTTATTATTATATATAAAATATACACACATAAAAAAAACAAGGTTTAATAATCAGATAAAATAGAATAAATAAATAAATCGGGGGAAATTGAGTTTTTTTTTTAAAGCATCAATTATTGCAAACAGACTTTAATTTGCTTTTCCAGCAAACTCGTATAAATAATAAAATAAATAAATAAATCAGAGGCAATTTATTTTTTTTAAAGAGAGAAAATACATACATCAATTATTGCAAATAGACTTTCATTTGCATTTTCAGAAAGCTTAGTCGTAATTCTGTAATTATAAATGGTAACTAAACCTAACCCTGCTATAATGCTTTTTGTAAACTAAAAATATTATTTCTGATTTTAAAAAAAAATTACAAAAAATGCACAATTGTGTAACTACTACAGTACATATGTTCTAGTTTAGAGAATAGACCGCAATTTCAGCAAACTCCCATGAATAGCCTTAATAGTCTGAATGCTTTCCTTTACAATCTCCTGTAAGCTCGTTGTTTTTGAGGTTCGCCATTGCGCCAATGTTTCTGTGAGTCATAATATGCACAGAGGCTGACCCAACTAGCCCAAAAATATGATCGAAGACTCACCATAACCTCCACCGAACATCTGTCAACATGGAAAAGCGGAAAAATGGGATCTCATTTTTGACAGTGGCCCTTTATACTGTATGTAATAGGTCACTGATGAAATTTTATAGGTCACTGATGATATTATGCAGGTCACTGGTGATTTTATGTAGGTTACTGATGATATTATGTAGGTTACTGATGATATTATGCAGGTCACTGATGATATTATGTAGGTCGCTGGTGATATTATGTAGGTCGCTGATGATATTATGTAGGTCGCTGATGATATTATGTAGGTCGCTGATGATTTTATGTAGGTCGCTGATGATATTATGTAGGTCACTGATGATTTTATGTAGGTCGCTGATGATATTATGTAGGTCGCTGATGATATTATGCAGGTCACTGATGATATTATGTAGGTCGCTGATGATATTATGTAGGTCGCTGATGATATTATGTAGGTCGCTGATGATTTTATGTAGGTCGCTGATGATATTATGTAGGTCACTGATGATTTTATGTAGGTCGCTGATGATATTATGTAGGTCGCTGATGATATTATGTAGGTCACTGATGATTTTATGTAGGTTACTGATGATATTATGTAGGTTACTGGTAATATTATGTAGGTCACTGATGATATTATGTAGGTTACTTACTGATGATATTATGTAGGTTACTTACTGATGATATTATGTAGGTCACTGATGATCTTATGTAGGTCACTGATGATATTATGTAGGTTACTGGTGATATTATGTAGGTCACTGATGATATTATGTAGGTCACTGGTGATATTATGAAGGTCACTGATGATATTATATAGGTCACTGATGATCTTATGTAGGTCACTGATGATATTATGTAGGTCACGGGTGATTTTATGTAGGTTACTGATGATATTATGTAGGTCACTGGTGATATTATGTAGGTCACTGATGATATTATGTAGGTCACTGGTGATATTATGTAGGTCACTGGTGATTTTATGTAGGTCACTGGTGATTTTATGTAGGTCACTGATGATTTTATGTAGGTCACTGGTGATATTATGTAGGTCACTGATGATATTATGTAGGTCACTGATGATTTTATGTAGGTCACTGATGATATTATGTAGGTCACTGATGATATTATGTAGGTCACTGATGATTTTATGTAGGTCACTGATGATATTATGTAGGTCACTGGTGATTTTATGTAGGTTACTGGTGATTTTATGTAGGTTACTGATGATTTTATGTAGGTTACTGATGATATTATGTAGGTCACTGATGATATTATGTAGGTCACTGGTGATATTATGTAGGTCACTGGTGATTTTATGTAGGTCACTGATGATTTTATGTAGGTCACTGGTGATATTATGTAGGTCACTGGTGATATTATGTAGGTCACTGATGATTTTATGTAGGTCACTGGTGATATTATGTAGGTCACTGATGGTTTTATGTAGGTCACTGGTGATATTATGTAGGTTACTGATGATATTATGTAGGCTACTGGTGATATTATGTAGGTCAATGGTGATATTATGTAGGTCACTGGTGATATTATGTAGGTCACTGATGATTTTATGTAGGTCACTGATGATATTATGTAGGTTACTGGTGATATTATGTAGGTTACTGATGATATTATGTAGGCTACTGGTGATATTATGTAGGTCACTGGTGATATTATGTAGGTTACTGATGATATTATGTAGGTTACTGATATTATTATGACATGGAACATTTTGCATACCATTGCCTCTGTAGGATGTCATTATGGTGTAGAGCAGTGGTTCTCAACCTGTGGGTTGCGACCCCTTTGGGGGTCGAACAACCCTTTCACAGGGGTCGCCTAAGATCATTGGAAAACACATATTTCCGATGTGTAAAAAGCAGCTACTGTGTAGAAAGCAGCTGCTGTGTTGAAAGCAGCTACTCTGTTAAAAGCAGCTACTGTGTTGAAAGCAGCAGTATTGGAGGTAAAACGACACTTCATGAATTATAATTACTGGGTAAATAATTTTATGGTTGGGGGTCACCACAACATGAGGAACTGTATTAAAGGGTCACGGCATTAGGAAGGTTGAGTACCACTGGTGTAGAGAGTAGTAAGACAAGCCCCCCACTATTGGGCAGGCTACCACCAAATACATTTTTACTTCAAGTTCAATATGATCATTTTGTTGCAACTAACCGATTATCACAATAGTTTTTAAAAATTAAAAAATGATTCATTAAAATTAATCAATACAAATTATTAAAAAAAAAAAGTTCTGCATTTTTGATAGACTGTCTATATGTATCTGGCCAACTGGCCATCTAGCGCCTTGTGCTGTGTACAGCCTAACAATAGGCTATGGTGGATGTTCCATCTTGTATTCCTAGACAGAGGATAACAACAATCTACATTGGCGACTTATTTCGGCTGCTCTTACCCGTCCTTTCCCCTGTGAGACCTGCTCGACCTTCCTCCCACTAGTTCCAGAGTTCAGTCAAATCATGATTAGGACCAGTGTCGGTCTCTTTGTTTTTTCATTTCTTGTGACTCTTTATGATTGGGTGGAATAGAGATTTTGCATTTGATTTTAATAACTGCTTCAAATATGAAGGAGATAATCTGTCCGGCGGTTTGTGTTGTTCTTGAAGTCTATTGCTGTCGATGTTTATCTGGCCGAAGACGTGACAAAGGAAATGGACCGTTGAAGATTTAATGGCAGCTATCCTGTGTTCAGCATGTACTCAGGCTGGAATAATGTCATACCAAATTAAAAAAGAAAAAAGCGCCACTTACAAAAAACACCAAAGTGTCAGCAGCATATCCTACCCAAAATAAATTTTGGCAACAATAATCCAAATTAAAAGGTATGCGCTAATAACAAACTTATACAAAAGTGCATATCATCATCCAAAAAACATTAGTGTTTTAAATAAATTATAGTGTCCAAACATAAATTAGTGTCCAAAAAAATATATATATCTTCAGTGACTTGAACCAATTGTGAGAAATCCACCACCAAAAGAGATTAACCACTTGCCTACCGGGCACTTATACCCCCTTATGTACCAGGCCAATTTTCAGCTTTCAGCGCTGTCGCACTTTGAATGACAATTGCGCGGTCAAGCAAGATCGAAATTTTTATCATTTTTTTCTCACAATTAGAGGTTTCTTTTGGTGGTATTTAATCGCTGCTGGGCACTTTACTTTTTGTGCTATAAGCAAAAAAAGTGCAAAAAAATTTGAAAAAAAAAAGTTTCTTTGTTTCTATTATAAAATTTTTCAAACAGGTAATTTTTCTCCTTCACTGATGTGCGTTGATGAGGCAGCACTGATGGGCACTGATAGGCGGCACTGATGGGCACTGATAGGCAGCACTGAAGGGCACTGATAGGCGGCACTGATAGGCAGCACTAATGAGGTGGACCGGATAGACTGCACTGATAGGCAGCACTAATGAGGTGTCACGGATAGGTGGCACTGATATGCGGCACTGATTGGTGTCACTGATAGGTGACACTGATAATGGGTACTGATAGACAGCACTGATAGGTGGCACTGACATCACTGCTGGGCACTGACTGGCGGCACTGACTGGCAGCACTGCTGGGCTGCACTGATGGGTGGCACTGGTGGGCACAGGTGGGTGGAACTGGTGGGCACAGGTGGGTGGCACTGGTGGGCACAGGTGGGTGGGCACAGGTGGGTGGCACTGCTGGGCACAGGTGGGTGGGCACAGGTGGGTGGCACTGCTGGGCACAGGTGGGTGCATTGCTGGGCACAGGTGGGCGGAACTTGTGTGTGGCACTGCTGGGCACCGATCATCAGGGCACTGATGATCAGTGATCCTGATGATCGGTGCCGATCCCCGCTCTGACAACTGCTGGTTTTCGGCAGCACTTTCCTCACGATCTGACAGCGTGAGGAAAGTGCAGCCGAGAACCGGCATTTGCATTTCCCGGTGATCAGCGTGTCATTGGACACGGCTGATCACGTGGTAAAAGGCCGCTGTGATTGGCCTTTTACCACGTCACGTGATCAGCTGTGTCCGTAGGACACAGCGATCACGGAGATCGCCGGGTGCGCGCCCCCGGGGGCGCGCAGGAGAGCGCGTTCTGGGAGGACGTCATATGACGTCCACCCAGAACTGGCCGGCCGCAGTGCAACCGTCATTCGGCTATCTGCGGTCGGCAGGTAGTTAAATGAACTCACCAGAGCTAATGGCTGGTCAGATTATAAACCAGCAACAGCGCTTGTGCTCTGGGAGCAATGAACCCGATGTCCAAATAGATATGGTGATGTTTCAGATACTTCCAGATAATAATAATCACAGACAAACAACTTTGCAGCCCAAGCTCTTATGATGAACTTCTCCACTCTTTCTCATACCTCCATGAGAGCATGCAGTGCACTCAGGGACAAAAAAGAGAACATAATGGTGCAATACGTTTTTTTCATTTATCTCTTTAATAAAAAAGTATAAGGAAACTCACAAACAAGGTGTCCAACAGACAGCAGCTTCAATCGCAAAAAAGGGTTGAGATACAGTTAACGCTCACCGCAGATCTCTCCCATACAGCACAGACCAGCAAGGCTCTCTAACGTCCACATCAAGTAGGCTACGCCCAACCGGTTTCATCACACCGACGTCATCAAGGTCGCCGCTGAACAAAGGTGCTCATAGTGTAGTATTTAAAACTGTAAATTTATTGCATTTAAAATCTGAGCAAAATTACACATACATAAATGACTGTATACAGTATGAGACTGCTGCAAGTAGTAGTAAAAGCACCCAAAAGCACTGACCAGTGTACATCTAATGTGGGCCGCCGGACCTCCTGATCCGGCGGCGTAGCGTCAAAGCGTGCAGGGGCTCCCCTGCACGCTTTGACGCTACGCCGCCGGATCAGTTTTAAATACTACACTATGAGCACCTTTGTTCTCCGTATCTGGCACTGAGCCTTCACAGCTCAGCCCCAGTGTTTTAGGCACTATTGCGGATTTGGAGAAGTAGGCACTTTGAGACCAGATCGGTATCCTTCTCTTATACCGTTGAGGGACCACCAGAGGATTCCATCTCCGGGCTGTCTTTATCCAAGATCCGAGGATGCATGTGATCCAGATATGCGTTTTTGTATTGGGTTTCTGGTGAGTAGGCAATCTATTCATATTACCACAACGGGAGACCGGATTGCATCTACAACGTTAGAAGTTTATATTGTGGACTGAGGAATCCGTATACTGATATTACAGTGGACTTATTTGTATTCATTTTTCTGATATTAAGGTTTGATTTTATATAGCGCTGCACTACTTGTTTTTATGACTTTGCTCAGCGATGTGCGAACTTGGCGCTCTATTTCACATTTCAGTTTTTTTAGTTTGATTATATTATTGAATTAAATTTATTATTATTATATTATTATTTTTTATGATTATTTATTAAATTATAATTTATGATTTCGTGTTTCAAATTTTAGCCTACCCGGGATGTTTACTAGACTCTTGTTCGGACAGATTTCAGGGAGTTATTCCTAAGAATTACAGGCCTACAATAAACAAATGACATATTTCCATGCAAAAAAATGTACCGCTTTGAGCACAGAAATATGGACATAATCAGACCGCTAGGGAGATTAAGAGGACCTGTTACTTTGTCCTGAATGGGCAGAGTGCAGGTTTGCTTGCAGCATCACAAGTGGTGGCATCTTACCCTTTTCACTGGGTGTTGGTAAGTTGCCTGTGACTACCCGTACCCCACATACATACACACACATATTCCTGCACCTTCTGCTGTCTGTATTACCAAGAAAAAAAACCATGAATAATCAATATATTTAAAGACAAGTGCTTTTATGAAATTCAAATGTTTATTTTAATTGGCACAGGATGTAGAAGAATATATAAGGAACGGTAATATAAAATACAGTAATATAATGGTAATATATGTCATTTTAGTGATAGTAACATAAACATCAGCCTAGGCCTATCAGCAGTGCATCTTCAGGGTGATTGGTGGACTATAGGGCAGCAAGAAATCAGTACTAAGTCCCCAGTGACACCGATCCGACTCTGAAATCGTGAGACTTCCAGTGAAGCGAAGTCAGATGTCATTCTGAATTGAGGTACGACTTGCAAGATATCTGCGACTTGCAAGATGAAGATGTCTATGCAAGTCACACCTGAAGTGGTGCATGCTCTACTTTAGAAATGAGTGTGTCTCCGACCAAGTCGGAATCGCACCAATATAACCAATTTAATTGCAAACAATGGGGTGTGACTTGCCTGAAGCACTTAAAGTGTTACTAAACCCCGGACCCTGCATTCACTATATTTGGTCTCCCCGGACCCTGCATTCACTATATCCGCTCTCCCCGGACCCTGCATTCACTATATCTGGTCTCCCCGGACCCTGCATTCCCTATATCCGGTCTCCCCGGACCCTGCATTCACTATATCCAGTCTCCCAGGACCCTGCATTCACTATACCTGGTCTCCCCGGACCCTGCATTCACTATATCTGGTCTACCCGGACCCTGCATTCCCTATAACTCGTCTTCCCGGACCCTGCATTCACTATATCCAGTCTCCCCGGACCCTGCATTCACTATATCTGGTCTCCCCGGACCTTGCATTCACTATATCCGCTCTCCCCGGACCCTGCATTCACTATATCGGGTCTCCCCAGACCCTGCATTCACTATATCCGCTCTCCCCGGACCCTGCATTCACTATATCTGGTCTCCCCGGACCCTGCATTCACTATATCTGGTCTCCCCGGACCCTGCATTCACTATATCTGGTCTCCCAGGACCCTGCATTCACTATATCTGGTCTCCCCGGACCCTGCATTCACTATATCCGGTCTCCCCGGACCCTGCATTCACTATATCTGGTCTCCCAGGACCCTGCATTCACTATATCTGGTCTCCCAGGACCCTGCATTCACTATATCCGCTCTCCCCGAACCCTGCATTCACTATATCTGGTCCCCCACAGTACACACAACATAGAAATGCAATTATTTTAGTAAATATAAACTGCTAAATACCTTTTCTCATCAGCAATTAGAGCAGTCTTGTGACTTCAGCAGAGCACTGGTTAAAGCTTGTAGAAGAAGTTTTCTTTCTGCTCTAGGAGGATGCAAAACCTCTAACCACTGTCTGGACAGTGCTGATTGGCCTTGTGTTGATCACATGCACTCTCCCAAGAAAAAAAAAACCTCCCTAGCAATACACACTAAACTGAGCATGTGCAGAAAGGCTACGGGTTCAGTCTGTCCTATCAGCATGGACATTTGAACAAGAGGAGGAGCAGAGTAGACAGGATCAAACAGCGTTTTTACACAATGCAGAGGATTAACCCCTTAGATTCCACAGAGAGTATAACAAGCGTGCTTTACTGCATCTACAGACTGATTTTACTGTTGTAACCAGGGGCAGACTGACCATTTGGAAACTCGGGCAGGGCCCGAGGGCCCAGGGTCAGTAGGGGGCCCCATGAGAAGCCCCTGGTCCCTTTATCATAGGCTTTTTTGAGTTTGGGCAAGGACACGGGGGCCCCATGATCCCCTATTGCCCGGGGGCCCCATGAGTTGTCAGTCCGCCCCTGGTTGTAACACTTTAAAGAAGAAGTGGAAGAGACAGGTTTACAATGATGGAACAGCTGTTCTGCACTTCATCTCTCTTCAAGAAGTGCTTCACTCATTGCATTTTTCAATCTGGCCTTTATGGATTTTTTATTATTGGCCCCACGCGCATGGCCCAGTAAGACATAAAGAATGGGATTCATGCAACTGCTGATTGAAATCAGGCAAAGGCAAAAATGACTGATCATGAAATTGGCAGGGGTTCCAAAGATCCCCATAAGCCATGCTATGAGTGGCCATATGTTGAATGGAAACCAGCAGATGAAAAAGCAAACCACTACCGCAACGATGATTCTGAAAGTTCTTTGAAACGCTTTTGGTTTTTTAAATTTATTGCGACGTAGTTTGGAGACAATCAGGCCGTAACAAATAAGGAAGAAGACAAAAGGTATCCCAAACATGAAAATATTTTTGGACATTATGATATATGTTTCAGGATTATCAAAAGATTTGTAAACAGGGAATTTCAAAAACGCTTCTAGGGGTAGGACAATTACATAATATAGGTTGATTGTGGCACGTGCAACTATATTAATAATTAACACAACAGTCAGAGGAACAATCCAAAGAAACACCGATACGATCCTGACTAATCTCCGTGTTCGGTGTACTTTAGCCCAAAGTGGCCACATGATGGACACACACCGGTCAACACTAATGGCTGTCAAGAAAGTCACACTAACAGCGGAGTTCAGGTTCATCATGAAAAAGTTGATCATAAATGAAAAAATATATATAATATTTATGTTAGGTTTGTCATCAAAATTAGAAACAGTCAGCCATTCTATTACGCGAAAAGGAAGACAAAGGCAGAATATGAAGTCGGTGATGGCCAAGTTCAGGAACCACACCGCACTGATGGTCTTCATCCTGAAGCCGGAGATCCATATTACCAATCCATTTCCTATGATTCCCACAATGCAGGAGATACAGTAACAAGAGATGGTAAACATTTTGGTGACTTGGTATACCTTCTCCTTATATGGTTCGTCCATGGTGCCAGTAGTGGATGGATTGGAATCAGGTGACCTCCTGGTAAAACAGAAAAGTGTATTTTACGAATCTGGGACACCTAGATACGGGGCATAATAATTCAGTAGAATCTTCAGCCTCCCAGCCTCAGGGTAAAAGCCAAAAGTCAGTGTTACTAGAATCTGAGTAGACCATGTGTGAGGCTTCGTGGCTCTGCTCTGAAACCAGATTGAAAGAGAAGAATCACCGCACCAGCAGAGGGATGAAAGGAGAAGCATCCTAGGTCACATTACTAGAACCAACTCCTGGAGTCAAGCATGTTGAGCGTGTGTAAAGTGGCCTCAGCATCATGCTAGTCACAAATCTGATGCGTTTTGCCTCGTCCATCGGGCTTGGTCAGAGAAGCAAGAGGCCAAGACCTGTTAGGCAGGGCAAAATACATCAGAGATGCGCATAGCGTGGTGCTGAGGCCACTGTACACAAACTCAACACGCTCAACTCCAGGGGTTGGATCTGAGCGGCATCCACCCCCCATCACGTTACTAGAATCAACTCCTGGAGTCAAGCATGTTGAGCATGTGTAAAGTGGCCTCAGCATCACGCGAGCCATGCCTTTGATGCGTTTATCCCCGTCCATCGGGTTTGGTCAGAGAGGCAAGTGGCCAAGACCTGATAGGCAGGGCAAAACACATCAGAGGTGCGCATAGCGTGGTGCTGAGGCCACTGTACACAAACTCAACATGCTTGACTCCAGGGGTTGGTTCTGAGTGGCATCCGCTCCCCCTCACATTACTAGAGCCAACTCCTGGAGTCAAGCATGTTGTGCGTGTGTAAAGTGGCCTCAGCATCACGATAGCCACAATCCTCATGTGTTTCGCCCCATCCATCGGGCTTGGTCAGAGAAGCAAGAGGCCAAGACCTGATAGGCAGGGCAAAACACATCAGAGGTGCGCATAGCGTGGTGCTGAGGCCACTGTACACAAACTCAACATGCTTGACTCCAGGGGTTGGATCTGAGCGGCATCCACCCCCCATCACATTACTAGAATCAACTCCTCCAGTTTCCTCCCACACTCCAAAGACATGCAGGTAGGTTAATTAGATCCTGTTTAAATTGGCCCGTGTATGTTTATATCACTGCCCATCAGAGGTGCCAGTCAGTGTTGAATGTCAGTCAGTTCCACCCATCAGTAGTGTCAGTCAGTGTTGCATGTCAATCAATTCCACCCATCAGAGGTGCCATAAGTAAGTGATGCCTTTCAGTGTCTGCAATAAATCAAGTTTTTACACTTAGAGGCGCCTTTCTCCTCTCTTTTTCTTTTGTGGTTAAATGTCAACATATTAAAATCATAAATCAAAGAGCAGTTCAAGAAGTGAGTGTTTTCCGCTCTTTGATATGGCTTTTATTGTAGATAGTGAATGGCAACCGGAGATTGGTCTAATACACAACTGGTATTGCTGTTAAATTTTCAGTTGTACTGCCTTATTGTCTTAGGAACCCCTGGGGTTCCCTGAGACTGGAAAGCTATTTCAGGGGTTCCTCTGTTTTGAAAAGGTTGAGAAACCCTGTTCTCGGGGGTGTATTTACCACAAGGTAAACAAGGCATTTGCCTAGGGCGGCATTTTTCACGGGGGGGGGGCAGCACTGTCCCTTGGAAGAAGGGACGGAAAAAGGGACACACGCAGCATGGGGACCTGGTGGGTTCCGAGAGAGGCTGCGGGCTTCATGGCGGTGTATGCACAGCCCGACTCTCGTTCCTGGGGATGTCCAAAGCTGTGAAGGTGAGTGTCTCTCTCTCCCCATGGGGGATGGTGGCTGGTGTTGGGGGGCAGTGGTAGTGGAAGGCTCTCTCTGATGGGGGGCAGGGGTGTTGTTGGTCGATGTCAGGCTCTCTCTGCAGCGGGGGGGGGGGGGGGGGGGCGATTTTTGCCTAGGGCAGCACAAAACCTAAGCACACCACTAATGTACCCCACTATGTGCAATGAATAACACTGAGGCTGCTTTATTCTGATAGAAAAGTGTATAAAAATACTTATTTTTACCAATAATCATATCCGTAACTTGGGTTGATGGTGGAAAAATTCATTTGGTCAAAATCATTCATGACTGTTAGGGTTCTACAAAAATAAAATATAAATATGTTTATTAGAGAGTAAAATCGACATAAATAAAACGATGACATAGAGTGTTCCTTTTATTTGTATGAAAACTAAAGGTATATACAGTAAGCTAATTGCCCCTTATTAGCCTCAATGCAAAATCACCTTCCATTGACTTCCATGCAAGACCGCGTTCTATTGACTTCAATGCAAAATTGTGCCCTATTGACTCCAATGACTTCAATGCAAAAACACCCCCCATTAACCAGTTCAATGCAATAATGCCTCTATTTAAGTTTTTTAAAAGTTTTAAAACTTAAATAAAAACATATATACGTATAAACACACACACACATATATATATATATATATATATATATATATATATATACAGTGTGGATCGAAAGTTTGGGCACCCCAGATAAAAATTTGTATTAATGTGTATAAAGAAGCAAAGGAAAGATGGAAAAATCTCCAAAAGGCATCAAATTACAGATTAGACATTCTTATAATATGTCAACAAAAGTTAGATTTTATTTCCATCATTTACACTTTCAAAATAACAGAAAACAAAAAAATGGCGTCTGCAAAAGTTTGGGCACCCTGCAGAATTTATAGCATGCACTGCCGCCTTTGCAAAGCTGAGACCTGCCAGTGTCATGGATTGTTCTCAATCATCATCTGGGAAGACCAGATGATGTCAATCTCAAAGGTTTTAAATGCCCAGACTCATCTGACCTTGCCCCAACAATCAGCACCATGGGTTCTTCTAAGCAGTTGTCTAGAAAACCGAAACTGAAAATAGTTGACGCTCACAAAGCTGGAGAAGGCTATAAGAAGATAGGAAAGCGTTTTCAGATGTCAATATCCTCTGTTCGGAATGTAATTAAGAAATGGCAGTCAACAGTGGAAGTTAAAGCAAGATCTGGAAGACCAAGAAAAATATCAGACAGAACAGCTCGCAGGATTGTGAGAAAAACAATTCAAAACCCACGTTTGACTGCACGATCCCTCCAGAAAGATCTGGCAGACACTGGAGTTGTGGTACACTATTCCACTATAAAGAGATACTTGTACAAATATGGTCTTCATGGAAGAGTCATCAGAAGAAAACCTCTTCTACGTCCTCACCACAAAAATCATCGTTTGAACTTTGCAAATGAACATATAGACAAGCCTGATGCATTTTGGAAACAAGTTCTGTGGACCGATGAGGTTAAAATTGAACTTTTTGGCCGGAATGAGCAAAGGTACGTTTGGAGAAGAAGGGGCACAGAATTGAATGAAAAGAACCTCTGTCCAACTGTTAAGCATGGGGTTGGATCAATCATGCTTTGGGGTTGTGTTGCAGCCAGTGGCACAGGGAACATCTCACAAGTAGAAGGAAAAATGGATTCAATAAAATTTCAGCAAATTTTGGACGGTAACTTGATGCCATCCGTGAAAAAGCTGAAGTTAAAGAGAGGATGGCTTCTACAAATGGATAATGATCCTAAACACACCTTGAAATCCACGGGGGATTACATCAAGAGGCGTAAACTGAAGGTTTTACCATGGCCTTCACAATCTCCTGACCTCAACATAATTGAAAATCTATGGATAGACCTTAAAAGAGCCGTGACAGACAGCCCAGAAATCTCAAAAACTGGAAGACTTTTGTAAGGAAGAATGGGCAAAGATACCTCAAACAAGAATTGAAAGACTCTTGGCTGGCTACAAAAAGCGTTTACAAGCTGTGATACTTGCCAAAGGGGGCAGTACAAGATATTAACTCTGCAGGGTGCCCAAACTTTTGCAGACGCCATTGTTTGGTTTTCTGATATTTTGAAAGTGTAAATGATGGAAATAAAATCTAACTTTTGTTGACATATTATAAGAATGTCTAATCTGTAATTTGATGCCTTTTGGAGATTTTTCCATCTTTCCTTGGCTTCTTTATGCACATTAATACAAATTTTTAGCTGCGGTGCCCAAACTTTCGATCCCCACTGTATATGTATATATATATATATATATATATATATATATATAAATAATTTTTATTTACATATAAAATATAATTTTTTGTCCAGTTTCTGTGTGTTACTTTCAGTAAAATTTCTTTTAGGTTACTGGATTTCATTTTTTAAATTCATGTTCATTTAAATTCATGATATTAATTAAAAAGTCAAATATAATACAATTATTTATAAAAAATATATATTTTTTTTTAAAATGTCCATTTTGGTTTCGGTGTTCAGCCACTTGCATCCTGAATTTTCATTTCGGTGAACCACTAATTGTCACCCTACAATGGGCAGTTTGCTACTAACAGCATTACCAAGCAAAAATAAAGGAAAAAAGAATGAAAAACCAACACTAACCCCTCATGCACACGGGGGGGGGGCGTTTTGATAATGCTGGTAGCGTTAACTGTGTTAAGTCTCGTTAAAAACGCACGTTTTTCAGCTTTTTTTAGCATTTTTGCATTAGCATTTAGTGGCGTGTTTCCGCATTTAGCGTTTTTTTCCCACATTTGCATTTTTTTTTTTTTTTTACAAAAAAATTTTTATTTTGGTCCAAAAAAATCCAAAAACGCTGGTTTGTGACGTCTTACCGTGTTTTACTGCATTTTTAAGAGTGTTTTTACACCTAAGAAACTCCTGTAGAAACCCACTAGTCCTGTTTTTTTTTCCAGCCAAAAAACGTTGATTCCAGTCTATGTGTGTATGGACACATAAGATAACATACCGGGGATGGACACATAGGAGAACATGCCGGGGATGGACACATAGGATAACATGCCGGGGATGGACACATAGGATAACATACCGGGGATGGACACATAGGATAACATACCGGGGATGGACACATAGGATAACACGCCGGGGATGGACACATAGGATAACATGCCGGGGATGGACACATAGGATAACACGCCGGGGATGGACACATAGGATAACATGCCGGGGATGGACACATAGGATAACATGCCGGGGATGGACACATAGGATAACATGCCGGGGATGGACACATAGGATAACATGCCGGGGATGGACACATAGGATAACATACCGGGGATGGACACATAGGATAACATGCCGGGGATGGACACATAGGATAACATGCCGGGGATGGACACATAGGATAACACGCCGGGGATGGACACATAGGATAACATGCCGGGGATGGACACATAGGATAACACGCCGGGGATGGACACATAGGATAACATGCCGGGGATGGACACATAGGATAACATGCCGGGGATGGACACATAGGATAACACGACCGGGATGGACACATAGGATAACATACCGGGGATGGACACATAGGATAACACGCCGGGGATGGACACATAGGATAACATGCTGGGGATGGACACATAGGATAACACGACGGGGATGGACACATAGGATAACACGCCGGGGATGGACACATAGGATAACATGCTGGGGATGGACACATAGGATAACATGCCGGGGATGGACACATAGGATAACATGCCGGGGATGGACACATAGGATAACACGCCGGGGATGGACACATAGGATAACATGCCGGGGATGGACACATAGGATAACATGCCGGGGATGGACACATAGGAGAACATGCCGGGGATGGACACATAGGATAACATGCCGGGGATGGACACATAGGAGAACATGCTGGGGATGGACACATAGGATAACATGCCGGGGATGGACACATAGGATAACATGCTGGGGGGTTACTGGCTATAGAAAAAAAATGTCAAAAACCAAAAACAGCCGCTGTAAAAACGTCCCGTGTCCTTGAGGAGTTATACAGCCATCACATCTAAGGACTGGTATGCTGCAACATATTACATGTTTAATGAGGCTTACATACGCTTTATCAGTCCTCGTCCTTGTAAGTCTGTAATGATTCTTAGTGGGTTTTATTACTTACCAGATAACTCGGATTAATTCTGAAGATGTGTTGAGTTTGTTATTCAGCGAAAAAAAATCTTCTTGTGAGTCGATGTCATGGGATCCCATTCGTTTTATTATCGTCTTTGAGACGTACATTTTCTTCCTATACAGATAAAAGAACGGCGGTGCCTGACTTTGTTGGTCACCACAGACAGCAATCTTACTTTGTGTTCAACAAGATGAATCCCAACTTGTAGAATAAAAATTGTTGGGTTTTCAGGACAACCAAATGGCCGCTTCTCTTCTGACTTCTTCTGTTTGGATTTCATTTCATCTAAAACAAAAAGAGATAGAGAGGGCTTCTCTGTGTTTATCAGGCATGACTAAATGGCCAACCATGGTTCGAACTCGGGCTAAGTGACAGTTCTATTTTGACCACCCACTAGCCATCAGTCCCCAATAAAATTTCTCCCCTGCTGTTCAGTGATTGGTTATTAGAATTTCCAGCATCCTAACAAACAATGATGTCATGTATGCACCCCACACCCAACATCACAGGGGGATGGAAGTGGAACATCTTCCATCCAGATCTTCAGCCTACTCTTCATCCTGGTTCCCAAACTCTACCTTTCTGACTGAACACTGAGATCATCCCTAATTTTAGGCTCCTGAACCCAGAAATTCTAATATATTGTGCTAGAGCAGTGTTTCTCAACCTCATTTCAGTCAAGGCACCCTTTAAAATTATGAACAGTCTGAGGCACCCTTTAAAATTATGGACAGTCTGAGGCACCCTTTGATGTAAGTGGAACTTCTTCCATCCAGTTCTGCAGCCTACTTTGACCAACGTGTAGGGCACAAAATGTTACATTTCTACTACAATCAAATGGCCGCTTCTCTTCTGACTTCTTCTGCTTAGATTTAATCTAAAATAAAAAGTGATAGAGGCAGCTTCTCCGTGTTTATTATGCATGACTACATGGCCAACCATGGTCCAAGTCAGGGGCGGACTGACCATTTGGAAACTCTGGCACTGACCGAGGGCCCGGGGTCAGTAAGGGGCCCCATGAGATGCCCCAGGTACCTTTTTCATAGGCTTTTTTGAGTTTGGGCGAGGACACAGGGGCCCCATGATCCCCTATTGCCTGGGGGCTCCATGAGATGCCAGTCCGCCCCTGGTCCAAGTGACAGTTTGGGTGCCGACCAGCCAGTCAGTTACCAGTTCATCCCCCCTTCCTCTTGCAGTGATTTGTTTCTAAGACCACGGTATCATAATTATGTCATGTAGTTTCTATGTTTTCTCTTCCTCTGGGATTTTAAACCAAGGTACACAGCCAGTGACAGAACTTATCGCGTGTGGCACCATCCGGGAAGGACATCATATGATGCCCACCTGGATCAATGAGAGTCCAGCTTGGCCATCATTCTGCTACTGGCCAGGCGGGTACAGGTTATACAATGATGTCATGTAGTCTCTATGTTTTCTCTTCTTCTGAGATTTTAAACCAAGATACACAGCCTGTGACAGAACTTATCGCAGAGTGGCCGCGCGGGCACGCGCGAGGCGTGATCTGGGAAGGACGTCATATGATGCCCACCTAGATCTATGAGAGTCCAGCTTGGCCATCATTCTGCTACTGGTCAGGCGGGTACAGGTTATACAATGATGTCATGTAGTTTCTATGTTTTCTCTTCTTCTGAGATTTTAAACCAAGGTACACAGCCTGTGACAGAACTTATCGCAGAGTGGCCGCGTGGGCATGTGCGAGGCGCGATTCGGGAAGGACGTCATATGATGCCCACCTGGATCTATGAGAGTCCAGCTTGACCATCATTCTGCTACTGGCCAGGCAGGTAAAGGTTATTCAATGATGTCATGTAGTTTCTATGTTTTCTCTGCTTCTGAGATTTTAAATATTGAACCACAATTCCATTTTAAAATCTGGTATTTTTTCCTGAATAATAAGTACAGCTACAGTCAGGGGCGGACTGACAACTCATGGGGCCCCCGGGCAATAGGGGATCATGGGGCCCCTGTGTCCTTGCCCAAACTCAAAAAAGCCTATGAAAAAGGGACCAGGGGCATCTCAAGGGGCCCCCTACTGACCCCGGGCCCTCGGGCAGTGCCTGAGTTTCCAAATGGTCAGTCCGCCCCTGGCTACAGTCACAAAAGGGTAAGGAATGGAAAGTGAATTGTCCCCATGGGGTGTTGGTATGTTGCCGATAGCTTCCTCCATTCTACATACACACACATGTTCACGCACCGCTTGGTTTGTATTACCAAGAGAGAAAATAATGAATGATCACAATATTCAAAGGCAAGTGCTTTAATAAAATACAAAATGTTTTTTCACATAGCACAGGATGTAAGAACGTTTTCGCTCGTCATGCATGTCCCTCCTGCAGTGTCCCCGGCAATGTCAGCATCTGTCTTCCAGGTTCCATCCCCTGCGAGCGTCGTGATGTACGGGGGACGGAACTGGCAGGAAATTTAGAAATGTCAAAAAGTGACCTTCACTAAATACACTAAAATCACATAGTATAACATTCCCGTATCAAACCATTTCACATACATTTTGTCCCGAGTGCTTTGTCCGGCGCCCTGTCTGCATTTTTACTGTTCTTTCTGCCTGGAAACTGAGAAACGTCCATGGCGTCCAAAAAGCGTCCCTTTAGGTCAAAAGCGGTTTTAGACCGGCTAGAGAACAGCGATAGTAAATCAGAACCACTTGCAGAATTGAGTGATAATGATTCGTGGGGGAAATTCATCATCAGACACTGAAAACGATTCTGCGACTTTGCTCAGCGATGTACGAACTTGGCGCTCTATTTCACATTTCAGTGTTTTTGGTTTCATTATATTATTGAATTACATTTATTATTATTATATTATTATTTTTTTATGATTATTTATTAAATTATAATTTATGATTTCATGTTTCAAGTTTTATCATCCCCGGGATGTTTACTAGACTCTTGTTCGGACAGATTTCTGTGAGTTATTCCTAAAAATTACAGCCTACAATAAACAAAATACATATTTCCAGGCAAAAAAATGTACCGCTTTGAGCACAGAAATATGGACATAATCAGACCGCTAGGGAGGTTAAGAGGACCTGTTACTTTGCCCTGAATGGGCAGAGTGCAGGTTTGCTTGCAACATCACAAGTGGTGGCATCTTACCCTTTTCACTGGGTGTTGGTAAGTTCCTTGTGACTACCCGTACCCCACATACATACACACACATATTCCTGCACCTTCTGCTGTCTGTATTACCAAGAAAAAAAAAACATGAATAATCAATATATTTAAAGACAAGTGCTTGTATGAAATTCAAAATGTTTATTTTCAATGGCACAGGATGTAGAAGAATATATAAGGAACGGTAATATAAAATACAGTAATATAATGGTAATATATGTCATTTTAGTGATAGTAACATAAACATCAGCCTAGGCCTATCAGCAGTGCATCTTCAGGGTGATTGGTGAACTATAAGGCAGCAAGAAATCAGTACTAAGTCCCCAGTGACACCGATCCGACTCTGAAATCGTGCGACTTCCAGTGAAGCGAACTCAGATGTCATTCTGAATTGAGGTGCGACTTGCAAGATATCTGCGGCTTGAAAGATGCAGATGTCTATGCAAGTCACACCTGAAGTGGTGCATGCTGTACTTTAGAAAGGAGTGTGGCTCCGACCAAGTCGGAATTGCACCGATATAACCGATTTAATTGCAAACAATAGGGTGTGACTTGCCTGAAGCACTTAAAGTGTTACTAAACCCCGGACCCTGCATTCACTATATCTGGTCTCCCCGGTCCCTGCATTCACTATATCCACAATCCCCGGACCCTGCATTCACTATATCTGGTCTCCCCGGGACCTGCATTCACTATATCCACAATCCCCGGACCCTGCATTCACTATATCCACAATCCCCGGACCCTGCATTCACTATATCCGGTCTCCCAGGACCCTACATTCACTATATCCGGTCTCCCAGGACCCTACATTCACTATATCCGGTCTCCCAGGACCCTACATTCACTATATCCGCTCTCCCCGGACCCTGCATTCACTATATCCGCTCTCCCCGGACCCCGCATTCACTATATCCGCTCTCCCCGGACCCTGCATTCCCTATAACTCGTCTCCCCGGACCCTGCATTCACTATATCTGGTCTCCCCGGACCCTGCATTCACTATATCTGGTCTCCCCGGACCCTGCATTCACTAAACCTGGTCTCACCAGACCCTGCATTCACTATATCCAGTCTCCCCGGACCCTGCATTCACTATATCTGGTCTCCCCGGACTCTGCATTCACTATATCCGCTCTCCCCGCACCCTGCATTCACTATATCCAGTCTCCCCGGACCCTGCATTCACTATATCTGGTCTCTCTGGACCCTGCATTCACTATATCCGCTCTCCCCAGACCCAGCATTCACTATATCTGGTCTCCCCGGACCCTGCATTCACTATATCTGATCTCCCCGGGACCTGCATTCACTATATCCTGTCTCCCTGGGACCTGCATTCACTATATCCGGTCTCCCAGGACCCTACATTCACTATATCCGGTCTCCCAGGACCCTACATTCACTATATCCGGTCTCCCAGGACCCTACATTCACTATATCCGCTCTCCCCGGACCCCGCATTCACTATATCCGCTCTCCCCGGACCCTGCATTCCCTATAACTCGTCTCCCTGGACCCTGCATTCACTATATCTGGTCTCCCCGGACCCTGCATTCACTATATCTGGTCTCCCCGGACCCTGCATTCACTAAACCTGGTCTCACCAGACCCTGCATTCACTATATCCAGTCTCCCCGGACCCTGCATTCACTATATCTGGTCTCCCCGGACTCTGCATTCACTATATCCGCTCTCCCCGGACCCTGCATTCACTATATCCAGTCTCCCCGGACCCTGCATTCACTATATCTGGTCTCCCTGGACCCTGCATTCACTATATCCGCTCTCCCCAGACCCAGCATTCACTATATCTGGTCTCCCCGGACCCTGCATTCACTATATCTGATCTCCCCGGGACCTGCATTCACTATATCCTGTCTCCCTGGGACCTGCATTCACTATATCCGGTCTCCCAGGACCCTGCATTCACTATATCCGGTCTCCCAGGACCCTACATTCACTATATCCGGTCTCCCAGGACCCTACATTCACTATATCCGCTCTCCCCGGACCCCGCATTCACTATATCCGCTCTCCCCGGACCCTGCATTCCCTATAACTCGTCTCCCTGGACCCTGCATTCACTATATCCGCTCTCCCCAGACCCAGCATTCACTATATCTGGTCTCCCCGGACCCTGCATTCACTATATCTGATCTCCCCGGGACCTGCATTCACTATATCCGGTCTCCCCGGGACCTGTGTTCACTATATCCGGTCTCCCAGGACCCTACATTCACTATATCCGGTCTCCCAGGACCCTACATTCACTATATCCGGTCTCCCCGGACCCCGCATTCACTATATCCGCTCTCCCCGGACCCCGCATTCACTATATCCAGTCTCCCCGGACCCTGCATTCACTATATCCGGTCTCCCAGGACCCTGCATTCACTATATCTGGTCTCCCCCGGATTCTGCATTCACTATATCCGCTCTCCTCGGACCCTGCATTCACTATATCCAGTCTCCCCGGACCCTGCATTCACTATATCTGCTCTCCCTGGACCCTGCATTCACTATATCCGCTCTCCCCGGAACCTGCATTCACTATATCCGGTCTCCCCAGACCCTGCATTCACTATATCTGCTCTCCCCGGGACCTGCATTCACTATATCTGCTCTCCCCGGACCCTGCATTCACTATATCCAGTCTCCCCGGACCCTGCATTCACTATATCTGGTCTCCCAGGACCCTGCATTCACTATATCTGGTCTCCCAGGACCCTGCATTCACTATATCTGGTCTCCCCCGGATTCTGCATTCACTCGATCTGGTTTCCCACAGTACGCACAACATGGATATGGAATTCTTTTAGTAAATATAAACTGCTAAATACCTTTTCTCATCAGCAGTTAGAGCAGTCTTGTGACTTGAGCAGAGCACTTGGTAAAGCTTGTAGAAGAAGTTTTCTTTCTGCTCTAGGAGGATGCAAAACCTCTGACCTCTGTCTGGACAGTGCTGATTGGCCTTGTGTTGATCACATGCACTCTCCCAAGAAAAAAAAAAACCTCCCTAGCAATACACACTAAACTGAGCATGTGCAGAAGGGCTACGGGTTCAGTCTGTCCTATCAGCATGGACATTTGAACAAGAGGAGGAGCAGAGCAGACAGGATCAAACAGCATTTTTACACAATGCAGAGGATTAACCCCTTAGATTCCACAGCGAGTATAACAAGCACACTTTACTGCATCTACAGACTGATTGTACTGTTGTAACCAGGGGTGGACTGACCATTTGGAAACTCGGGCAGTGCCCGAGGGCCCAGGGTCAGTAGGGGGCCCCATGAGATGCCCCTGGTCCCTTTTTCATAGGCTTTTTTGAGTTTGGGCAAGGACACAGGGGCCCCATGATCCCCTATTGCCCGGGGGCCCCATGAGTTGTCAGTCCGCCCCTGGTTGTAACACTTTAAAGAAGAAGTGGAAGAGACAGGTTTACAATGATGGAACAGGCGTTCTGCACTTCATCTCTCTTCAAGTGCTTCACTCATTGCATTTTTCAATCTGGCCTTTATGGATTTTTTATTATTGGCCCCACGCGCATGGCCCAGTAAGACATAAAGAATGGGATTCATGCAACTGCTGATTGAAATCAGGCAAAGGCAAAAATGACTGATCATGAAATTGGCAGGGGTTCCAAAGATCCCCATAAGCCATGCTATGAGTGGCCATATGTTGAATGGAAACCAGCAGATGAAAAAGCAAACCACTACCGCAACGATGATTCTGAAAGTTCTTTGAAACGCTTTTGGTCTTTTAAATTTATTGCGACGTAGTTTGGAGACAATCAGGCCGTAACAAATAAGGAAGAAAAAAAGGTATCCCAAACATGAAAATATTTTTGGACATTATGATATATGTTTCAGGATTATCAAAATATTCGTAAACAGGGAATCTCAAAAACTCTCCTAGGGGTAGGACAATTACATAATATTGGTTGATTGTGACAGGTGCAACTATATTAATAATTAACACAACAGTCAGAGGAACAATCCAAAGAAACACCGATACGATCCTGACTAATCTCCGTGTTCGGTGTACTTTAGCCCAAAGTGGCCACATGATGGACACACACCGGTCAACACTAATGGCTGTCAAGAAAGTCACACTAACAGCGGAGTTCAGGTTCATCATGAAAAAGTTGATCATAAGTGAAAAAAAATATATAATAGGTATGTTAGGTTTGTCATAAAAATTAGAAACAATCAGCCATTCTATTACGCGAAAAGGAAGACAAAGGCAGAATATGAAGTCGGTGATGGCCAAGTTCAGGAACCACACCGCACTGATGGTCTTCATCCTGAAGCCGGAGATCCATATTACCAATCCATTTCCTATGATTCCCACAATGCAGGAGATACAGTAACAAGAGATGGTAAACATTTTGGTGGCTTGGTATACCTTCTCCTTATATGGTTCGTCCATGGTGCCAGTAGTGGATGGATTGGAATCAGGTGACCTCCTGGTAAAACAGAAAAGTGTATTTTACTAATCTGGGACACCTAGATACGGGGCATATTAATTCAGCAGGATCTTCAGCCTCCCAGCCTCAGGGTAAAAGCCAAAAAGTCAGTGTTACTAGAATCTGAGTAGACCATGTGTGAGGCTTCGTGGCTCTGCTCTGAAGCCAGATTGAA
This sequence comes from Staurois parvus, assembly GCF_062004578.1. NCBI lineage: Eukaryota > Metazoa > Chordata > Amphibia > Anura > Ranidae > Staurois > Staurois parvus. Next base: position 1,100,882 of record NW_028319909.1, on the reverse strand, counting down.
AGAGAAGAATCACCGCACCAGCAGAGGGATGAAAGGAGAAGCATCCTAGGTCACATTACTAGAACCAACTCCTGGAGTCAAGCATGTTGAGCATGTGTAAAGTGGCCTCAGCATCATGCTAGTCACAAATCTGATGCGTTTCGCCTCGTCCATCGGGCTTGGTCAGAGAAGCAAGAGGCCAAGACCTGTTAGGCAGGGCAAAATACATCAGAGATGCGCATAGCGTGGTGCTGAGGCCACTGTACACAAACTCAACATGCTCAACTCCAGGGGTTGGATCTGAGCGGCATCCACCCCCCATCACGTTACTAGAATCAACTCCTGGAGTCAAGCATGTTGAGCATGTGTAAAGTGGCCTCAGCATCACGCGAGCCATGCCTTTGATGCGTTTTGCCCCGTCCATTGCGTTTGGTCAAAGAGGCAAGTGGCCAAGACCTGATAGGCAGGGCAAAACACATCAGAGGTGCGCATACTGCGGTGCTGAGGCCACTGTACACAAACTTAACATGCTCAACTCCAGGGGTTGGTTCTGAGCAGCATCCGCTCCCCATCACATTACTAGAACCAACTCCTGGAGTCAAGCATGTTGAGCGTGTGTAAAGTGGCCTCAGCATCTTGCTAGCCATGCCTTTGATGCGTTTCGCCCCGTCCATTGGGCTTGGTCAGAGAGGCAAGTGACCAAGACCTGATAGGCAGGGCAAAACACATCAGAGGTGCGCATACCGCGGTGCTGAGGCCACTGTACACAAACTTAACATGCTTGACTCCAGGGTTGGATCTGAGCGGCATCCACCCCCCATCACATTACTAGAATCAACTCCTCCAGTTTCCTCCCACACTCCAAAGACATGCAGGTAGGTTAATTAGATCCTGTCTAAATTGGCCCGTGTATGTACATATCACTGCCCATCAGAGGTGCCAGTCAGTGTTGAATGTCAGTCAGTTCCACCCATCAGTAGTGTCAGTCAGTGTTGCATGTTAGTCAATTCCACCCATCAGAGGTGCCAGTCAGTGCTGCGTGTCAATCAGTTCCACCCATCAGTAGTGCCATATGTGAGTGATGCCTTTCAGTGTCTGCAATAAATCAAGTTTTTACACTTAGAGGCACCTTTCTCTTCTCTTTTTCTTCTGTGGTTAAATGTCAACATATTAAAATCATAAATCAAAGAGCAGTTCAAGAAGTGAGTGTTTTCCGCTTTTTGAAATGGCTTTTATTGTAGATAGTGAATGGCAACCGGAGATTGGTCTAATACACAACTGGTATTGCTGTTAAATTTTCAGTTGTACTGCCTTATTGTCTTATGAACCCCTGGGGTTCCCTGAGACTGGAAAGTTATTTCAGGGGTTCCTCTGTTTTGAAAAGGTTGAGAAACCCTGTTCTCGAGGGTGTATTTACCACAAGGTAAACAAGGCATTTGCCTAGGGCGGCATTTTTCAGAGGGGGCAGCACTGCCCCTTGGAAGAAGGGACGGAAAAAGGGACACACGCAGCATGGGGACCTGGTGGGTTCTGAGAGAGGCTGTGGGCTTCATGACGGTGTATGCACAGGCCGACTCTCGTTCCTGGGGATGTCCGGAGCTGTGAAGGTGAGTGTCTCTCTCTAGCTATGGGGGAAGGTGGCTGGTGTTGGGGGGCAGTGGTAGTGGAAAGCTCTGTCTGGTGGGGGGGCAGGGGTGTTATTGGTCGATGTCAGGCTCTCTCTGCAGCAGGGGGGGCGATTTTTGTGTTGCCTAGGCAGGGGCGGACTGACCATTTGGAAACTCAGGCACTGCCCGGGGGCCCGGGGTCAGTAGGGGGCCCCATGAAATGCTCCTGCTACCTTTTTCATAGGCTTTTTTGAGCTTGGGCAAGGACACAGGGGCCCCATGATCACCTATTGCCCGGGGGCCCCATGAGTTGTCAGTCTGCCCCTGTGCCTAGGGCAGCACAAAACCTAAACACACCACTGATGTACCCCACTATGTGCAATGAATAACACTGAGGCTGCTTTCTTCTGATAGAAAAGTGTATAAAAATACTCATTTTTACCAATAATCATATTCGTAACTTGGGTTGATGGTGGAAAAATTCATTTGGTCGAAATCATTCATGTCTGTTAGGGTTCTACAAAAATAAAATATAAATATGTTTATTAGAGAGTAAAATCGACATAAATAAAATGATGACATAGAGTGTTCCTTTTATTTGTATGAAAACTAAAGGTATATACAGTAAGCTAATTTCCCCTTATTAGCTGCAATGCAAAATTACCTTCCATTGACTTCTATGCAAGATCGCGTTCCTTTGACTTCAATGGAAAATTGTGCCCATTGACTTCAATGCAAAATTGTGTCCCATTGACTTCAATGAAAAATGGTGTCCCACTGCCTTCAATGCAAAAACACCCCCTATCAACTACTTCAATGCAAAAATGCTTCTATTTAAGTTTTTAAAACTTATATATATATATATATATATATATATATATACTGTATATGTGTGTGTGTGTGTATATATATATATATATATATATATATATATAATATTTATATACATAAAATATATTATTTTTTGTCCAGTTTCTGTGTGTTACTTTCATTCGTATGTGTGTGTGTGTGTATATATATATATATATATATATAATTTTTATATATACATAAAAAACATAATTTTTTTGCCCCGTTTCTGTGTGTTACATTCAGTAAAATTTATTTTAGGTTACTGGATTGCATTTTTTTAATTCTTGTCCATTTAAATTCATGATATGAATTAAAAAGTCAAATATAATACAATTATTTATAAAAAAATATATATATATTTTTAAAATGTCCATTTCGGTTTCGGTGTTCAGCCACTTGCATCCTGAATTTTCATTTTGGTGAACCACTAATTGTCACCCTACAATGGGCAGTTTGCTACTAACAGCGTTACCAAGCAAAAATAAAGGAAAAAAGAATGAAAAACCAACACTAACCCCTCATGCACACGGGGGGGGGGGGGGGGCGTTTTGATAATGCTGGTAACGTTAGCTGTGTAAACTCACGTTAAAAACGCAAGTTTTTCAGCTTTTTTTTTAGCATTTTTACATTAGCATTTAGTGGTCTTTTCCCGCATTTGCATTTTTTTACTTTTTTTTTTTCAAAAAAAATATTTTTTTTGGTCAAAAAAACATCCAAAAACGCTGGTTTGCGACGTCTTACCGTGTTTTACTGCGTTTTTAAGAGTGTTTTTACACCTAAGAAACTCCTCTAGAAACCCACTAGTCCTGTTTTTTTTTTCCCAGCCAAAAAACGTTGATTCCAGTCTATGTGTACATGGACACATAGGATAACACGCCGGGGATGGACACATAGGATAACACGCCGGGGATGGACACATAGGAGAACACGCCGGGGATGGACACATAGGATAACATGCCGGGGATGGACACATAGGAGAACATGCCGGGGATGGACACATAGGATAACACGCCGGGGATGGACACATAGGATAACATGCCGGGGATGGACACATAGGAGAACACGCCGGGGATGGACACATAGGATAACACGCCGGGGATGGACACATAGGAGAACATGCCGGGGATGGACACATAGGAGAACACGCCGGGGATGGACACATAGGATAACACGCCGGGGATGGACACATAGGATAACATGCCGGGGATGGACACATAGGATGACATGCCGGGGATGGACACATAGGATAACATGCCGGGGATGGACACATAGGATGACATGCCGGGGATGGACACATAGGAGAACATGCCGGGGATGGACACATAGGATGACATGCCAGGGATGGACACATAGGATAACATGCTGGGGGGGTTACTGGCTGTAGAAAAAAAACGGCAAACGCCAAAAACAGCCGCTGTAAAAACGTCCCGTGTCCATGAGGACTTATACAGCCATCACATCTAAGGACTGGTATGCTGCAACATATTACATGTTTAATGAGGCTTACATACGCTTTATCAGTCCTCGTCCTTGTAAGTCTGTAATGAATCTTAGTGGGTATTATTACTTACCAGATAACTCGGATTACTTCTGAAGATGTCTTGAGTTTGTTATTCAGCGAAGAAAAGTCTTCTTGTGAGTCGATGTCATGGGATCCCATTCGTTTTATTATCGTCTTTGAGACGTACATTTTTTTCCTATACAGATAAAAGAACGGCGGTGCCTGACTTTGTTGGTCACCACTGACAGCATTGTGTTCAGCAAGATGAATCCCAACTTGTAGAATAAAAATTGTTGGGTTTTCACGACAACCAAATGGCCGCTTCTCTTCTGACTTCTTCTGTTTGGATTTCATTTCATCTAAAACAAAAAGAGATAGAGAGGGCTTCTCTGTGTTTATCAGGCATGACTAAATGGCCAACCATGGTTCGAACTCGGGCTAAGTGACAGTTCTATTTGGACCACCCACTAGCCATCAGTCCCCAGTAAAATTTCTCCCCTGCTGTTCATTGATTGGTTATTAGAATTTCCAGCATCCTAACAAACAATGATGTCATGTATGCACCCCACACCCAACATCACAGGGGGATGGAAGTGGAACATCTTCCATCCAGATCTTCAGCCTACTCTTCATCCTGGTTCCCACCCTCTACCTTTCTGACTGAAAACTGAGATCATCCCTAATTTTAGGCTCCTGAACCCAGAAATTCTAATATATTGTGCTAGAGCAGTGTTTCTCAACCTCATTTCAGTCAAGGCACCCTTTAAAATTATAGACAGTCTGAGGCACCCTTTGATGTAAGTGGAACTTCTTCCATCCAGATCTGCAGCCTACTTTGACCAACGTGTAGGGCACAAAATGTTACATTTCTACTACAATCAAATGGCCGCTTCTCTTCTGACTTCTTCTACTTAGATTTCATATAAAATAAAAAGTGATAGAGGCAGCTTCTCCGTGTTTATTATGCATGACTACATGGCCAACCATGGTCCAAGTCAGGGGTGGACTGACAATTTGGAAACTCTGGCACTGCCCGAGGGCCTGGGGTCAGTAAGGGGCCCCATGAGATGCCCCGGGTACCTTTTTCATAGGCTTTTTTGAGTTTGGGCAAGGACACAGGGGCCCCATGATCCCCTATTGACCGGGGGCCCCATGAGATGCCAGTCCACCCCTGGTCCAAGTGACAGTTTGGGTGCCGGCCAGCCAGTCAGTTACCAATTCATCCCCCCTTCCTCTTGCAGTGATCAGTTGCTAGGACCACCGGTATCATAATTATGTCATGTAGTTTCTATGTTTTCTCTTCCTCTGGGATTTTAAACCAAGGCACACAGCCAGTGACAGAACTTATTGCGTGTGGCGCGATCCGGGAAGGACATCATATGATGCCCACCTGGATCAATGAGAGTCCAGCTTGGCCATCATTCTGCTACTGGCCAGGCGGGTACAGGTTATACAATGATGTCATGTAGTCTCTATGTTTTCTCTTCTTCTGAGATTTGAAACCAAGGTACACAGCCAGTGACAGAACTTATCGCAGAGTGGCCACGCGGGCACGCGCGAGGCGTGATCTGGGAAGGACGTCATATGATGCCCACCTGGATCTATGAGAGTCCAGCTTGGCCATCACTCTGCTACTGGCCAGACTGGTACAGGTTATACAAGGATGTCATGTAGTTTCTATGTTTTTTCTGCTGCCGAAATTTGAAATATTGAACCACAATTCCATTTTAAAATCTGGTATTTTTTCCTGAATAATAAGTACAGCTACAGTCAGGGGCGGACTGACAACTCATGGGGCCCCCGGGCAATAGGGGATCATGGGGCCCCTGTGTCCTTGCCCAATCTCAAAAAAGCCTATGAAAAAGGGACCAGGGGCATCTCATGGGGCCCCCTACTGACCCTGGGCCCTCGGGCAGTGCCCGAGTTTCCAAATGGTTAGTCTGCCCCTGGCTACAGTCACAACAGGGTAAGGAATGGAAAGTGAATTGTCCCCATGGGGTGTTGGTATGTTGCCGATAGCTTCCTCTATTCTACACACACACATGTTCACGCACCGCTTGGTTTGTATTACCAAGAGAGAAAATAATGAATGATCACAATATTCAAAGGCAAGTGCTTTAATAAAATACAAAATGTTTTTTCACATAGCACAGGATGTAAGAGCGTTTTCGCTCGTCATGCATGTCCCTCCTGCAGTGTCCCCGGCAATGTCAGCATCTGTCTTCCAGGTTCCATCCCCTGCGAGCGTCGGGACGTACGGGGGACGGAACTGGCGGCAAATTTAGAAATGTCAAAAAGTGACATTCACTAAATACACTAAAATCACATAGTATAACATTCCTGTATCAAACCATTTCACATACATTTTGTCCCGAGTGCTTTGTCCTCCACCCTGCCTGCATTTTTACTGTTCTTTCTGCCTGGAAACTGAGAAACGTCCATGGCGTCCAAAAAGCGTCCCTTTAGGTCAGATGCGGTTTTAGACCGGCTAGAGAACAGCGATAGTAAATCAGAACCAGTAAATATATATTTATAGTGCCGCGCTCCTACTACAGGTTTTTTATCACATATAGTGTGTCACTCATCTAAATAAATAAATAAATAAAATAATGATAATTAATAATAAGTGGTTGATGTGACATATAAATCAATATTGGAATTATACCAATAAAAGTGCTAACTTATGTGCTCGGTCAATAATAATATTACAATAAATAGTGCAAGTATAATTCATATAGTGCATAAATAAATAAAAAAGTCTTTTTTATATATAAATTGGTGCAATATGCAATGTGCAGGTGAACTCCTTAATCCCACTTTCCAGGTGCCGTGTGATCTCAATATGCGCTCACCTTTATATTTGCCCAAATGAATTTAGGCAAATAAACTTTTTGTCCTTCCAGGACTGGTGGGATGATGCTCCTATATACGGTATTCCAAATGAGAGTGAAGGTCTGCTCAGATCCTCTTTTTATCTCCTCTCACTCCATATACATAGCCACTCATGGATGAATCTTTGGATCATATGTGAATCTCTCCTATTTCCCCTCCTGGGGACACCTCCTCCTCTTATCCACCTTTCCTCAGAGTTGGTGATGCAAATCAAATGAAAAAAAGAAAAACCATGGTGTCTTATCCTTTTGTATGAAAGTAGTTTATTGCTGCCAGAAGCGGTGATACAGCAGATTATGGCACTTATCTGTTACAGATATATAGGAGCTGATAATGCTCTCTGCCTCTCTGTCTGCCTCTGCTGGAATCGCCGATCCTCTCCAATGCAACGTCGTGACGTCAGAGCCCCTCCCCTATGCGTTGCGTCACAGGGTCACGTGACTTCATCAGGGGGAATATGATGAAGTCACGTGACCCTGTGACGCAACGCATAGGGGAGGGGCTCTGACGTCACGACGTTGCATTGGAGAGGATCGGCGATTCCAGCAGAGGCAGACAGAGAGGCAGAGAGCATTATCAGCTCCTATATATCTGTAACAGATAAGTGCCATAATCTGCTGTATCACCGCTTCTGGCAGCAATAAACTACTTTCATACAAAAGGATAAGACACCATGGTTTTTCTTTTCTTCATTTGATTTGCATCACCAACTCTGAGGAAAGGTGGATAAGAGGAGGAGGTGTCCCCAGGAGGGGAAATAGGAGAGATTCACATATGATCCAAAGATTCATCCATGAGTGGCTATGTATATGGAGTGAGAGGAGATAAAAAGAGGATCTGAGCAGACCTTCACTCTCATTTGGAATACCGTATATAGGAGCATCATCCCACCAGTCCTGGAAGGACAAAAAGTTTATTTGCCTAAATTCATTTGGGCAAATATAAAGGTGAGCGCATATTGAGATCACACGGCACCTGGAAAGTGGGATTAAGGAGTTCACCTGCACATTGCATATTGCACCAATTTATATATACGGTAAAAAAGACTTTTTAATTTATTTATGCACTATATGAATTATACTTGCACTATTTATTGTAATATTATTATTGACCGAGCACATAAGTTAGCACTTTTATTGGTATAATTCCAATATTGATTTATATGTCACATCAACCACTTATTATTAATTATCATTATTTTATTTATTTATTTATTTAGATGAGTGACACACTATATGTGATAAAAAACCTGTAGTAGGAGCGCGGCACTATAAATATATATTTACTGATCATTAGACACAATACCAAGTGAGTTTGTGAATGTGTCAGCGCACCCAGTATTACACCTAGGCAGTTTACAACTATTAATAATTATAGTTACACCTCAGTCATAGTAGCTCACAAGTATTCACCCATATTTTTTAGTAAATCAGAACCACTTGCAGAATTGAGTGATAATGATTCGTGGGGGAAATTCCTCATCAGACACTGAAAACGATTTTGCGACTGAGCTCAGTGATGTGCGAACTTGGCGCTCTATTTCAAATTTCAGTGTTTTTGGTTTGATTATATTATTGAATTAAATGTATTATTAGTATATTATTATTTTTTATGATTATTTATTAAATTATAATTTATGATTTCGTGTTTCAAATTTTATCATCCCCGGGATGTTTACTAGACTTTTGTCCAGGCAGATTTCTGTGAGTTATTCCTAAGAATGACAGGCCTACAATAAACAAATGACATATTTCCATGCAAAAAAATGTACCGCTTTGAGCACAGAAATATGGACATAATCAGACCGCTAAGAGGACCTGTTACTTTGCCCTGAATGGGCAGACTGCAGGTTTGCTTGTAACATCACAAGTGGTGGCATCTTACCCTTTTCACTGGGTGTTAGTAAGTTGCCTGTGACTACCCGTACCCCACATACATACACACACATATTCCTGCACCTTTTGCTGTCTGTATTACCAAGAAAAAAAACCATGAATAATCAATATATTTAAAGACAAGTGCTTTTATGAAATTCAAAATGTTTATTTTAAAAGGGACAGGATGTAGAAGAATATCTAAGGAACGGTAATAAAAAACAGTAATATAATGGTAATATATGTCATTTTAGTGATAGTAACATAAACATCAGCCTAGGCCTATCAGCAGTGCATCTTCAGGGTGATTGGTGAACTATAGGGCAGCAAGAAATGAGTACTAAGTCCCCAGTGACACTGATCCGACTCTGAAATCGTGCGACTTCCAGTGAAGCGAAGTCAGATGTCATTCTGAATTGAGGTACGACTTGCAAGATATCTGCGGCTTGCAAGATTCAGATGTCTATGCAAGTCACACCTGAAGTGGTGCATGCTGTACTTTAGAAAGGAGTGTGGCTCCGACCAAGTCGGAATTGCAACGATATAACCGATTTAATTGCAAACAATTGGGTGTGACTTGCCTGAAGCACTTAAAGTGTTACTAAACCCCGGACCCTGCATTCACTATATCTGGTCTCCCCGGACCCTGCATTCACTATATCCGCTCTCCCCGGACCCTGCATTCACTATATCCGGTCTCCCCGGACCCTGCATTCACTATATCCGGTCTCCCCGGACCCTGCATTCACTATATCCGGTCTCCCCGGACCCTGCATTCACTATATCGGGTCTCCCTGGACCCTGCATTCACTATATCTGGTCTCCCCGGACCCTGCATTCACTATATCTGGTCTCCCCGGACCCTGCATTCACTATATCTGGTCTCCCACAGTACGCACAACATGGAAATGGAATTATTTTAGTAAATATAAACTGCTAAATACCTTTTCTCATCAGCAGTTAGAGCAGTCTTGTGACTTCAGCAGAGCACTGGTTAAAGCTTGTAGAAGAAGTTTTCTTTCTGCTCTAGGAGGATGCAAAACCTCTGACCACTGTCTGGACAGTGCTGATTGGCCTTGTGTTGATCACATGCACTCTCCCAAGAAAAAAAAAAACCTCCCTAGCAATACACACTAAACTGAGCATGTGCAGCAGGGCTACGGGAGGAGCAGAGCAGACAGGATCAAACAGCGTTTTTACACAATGCAGAGGATTGACAGTGAGTATAACAAGCATGGTTTACTGCATCTACAGACTAATTTTACTGTTGTAACCAGGGGCGGACTGACCATTTGGAAACTTGGGCAGTGCCCGAGGGCCCAGGGTCAGTAGAGGGCCCCATGAGATGCCCCTGTTTCCTTTTTCATAGGCTTTTTTGAGTTTGGGCAAGGACACAGGGGCCCCATGATCCCCTATTGACTGGGGGCCCCATGAGTTGTCAGTCCGCCCCTGGTTGTAACACTTTAAAGAAGAAGTGGAAGAGACAGGTTTACAATGATGGAACAGGTGTTCTGCACTTCATCTCTCTTCAAGAAGTGCTTCACTCATTGCATTTTTCAATCTGGCCTTTATGGATTTTTTATTATTGGCCCCACGCGCATGGCCCAGTAAGACATAAAGAATGGGATTCATGCAACTGCTGATTGAAATCAGGCAAAGGCAAAAATGACTGATCATGAAATTGGCAGGGGTTTCAACGATCCCCATAAGCCATGCTATGAGTGGCCATATGTTGAATGGAAACCAGCAGATGAAAAAGCAAACCACTACCGCAACGATGATTCTGAAAGTTCTTTGAAACGCTTTTGGTCTTTTAAATTTATTGCGACGTAGTTTGGAGACAATCAGGCCATAACAAATAAGGAAGAAAATAAAAGGTATCCCAAACATGAAAATATTTTTGGAGATTATGATATATGTTGCAGGATTATAAAAATATTCGTAAATAGGGGATCTCAGAAACTCTCGTAGGGGTGGGACAATTACATAATATTGGTTGATTCTGGCAAGTGCACCTATATTAATAATTAACACAACAGTCAGAGGAACAATCCAAAGAAACACCGATACGATCCTGACTAATCTCCGTGTTCGGTGTACTTTAGCCCAAAGTGGCCACATGATGGACACACACCGGTCAACACTAATGGCTGTCAAGAAAGTCACACTAACAGCGGAGTTCAGGTTCATCATGACAAAGTTGATCATAAATGAAAAAACATATATAATAGCTATGTTAGGTCTGTCATAAAAATTAGAAACAATCAGCCATTCTATTACGCGAAAAGGAAGACAAAGGCAGAATATGAAGTCGGTGATGGCCAAGTTCAGGAACCACACCGCACTGATGGTCTTCATCCTGAAGCCGGAGATCCATATTACCAATCCATTTCCTATGATTCCCACAATGCAGGAGATACAGTAACAAGAGATGGTAAACATTTTGGTGGCTTGGTATACCTTCTCCTTATATGGTTTGTCCATGGGGCCAGTAGTGGATGGATTGGAATCAGGTGACCTCCTGGTAAAACAGAAAAGTGTATTTTACTAATCTGGGACACCTAGATACGGGGCATATTAATTCAGCAGGATCTTCAGCCTCCCAGCCTCAGGGTAAAAGCCAAAAAGTCAGTGTTACTAGAATCTGAGTAGACCATGTGTGAGGCTTCGTGGCTCCGCTCTGAAGCCAGATTGAAAGAGAAGAATCACCGCACCAGCAGAGGGATGAAGGGAGCAGCATCCTAGGTTTGTTCCAGTATCTTCAGTGACGTGAGGGGGAGCTCAGGTTCTAGTAATGTGAGGGGGAGCAGATGCCACTTGGAAGCAACTCCTGGAGTCAAGCATGTTGAGCGTGTGTAAAGTGGCCTCAGCATCACACTAGCCACACTCTGATGCGTTTCGCCTCGTCCATTGGGCTTGGTCAAAGAAGCAAGTGGCCAAGACCTGATAGGCAGGGCAAAACGCATCAGTGGTGCGCATACCGCGGTGCTGAGGCCACTGTACACAAAACTTAACACGTCAACTCCAGGGGTTGGCTCTGAGCAGCATCCACCCCCCATCACATTACTAGAACCAACTCCTGGAGTCAAGCATGTTGAGCATGTGTAAAGTGGCCTCAGCATCATGCTGGCCACAACACTGATGCGTTTCGCCCCATCCATTGGGCTTGGTCAGAGAGGCAAGTGGCCAAGACCTGATAGGCAGGGCAAAACACATCAGAGGTGCGCATACCGCGGTGCTGAGGCCACTGTACACAAACTTAACACGCTCAACTCCAGGGCTTGGTTCTGAGCAGCATCCACCCCCCATCACATTACTAGAACCAACTCCTGGAGTCAAGCATGTTGAGCGTGTGTAAAGTGGTCTCAGCATCACGCTAGCCACAATCCTGATGTGTTCGCCCCATCCATCGGGCTTGGTCAGAGAAGCAAGAGGCCAAGACCTGATAGGCAGGGCAAAGTGCATCAGAGGTGCGCAAACCGCGGTGCTGAGGCCACTGTACACAAACTCAACATGCTCAACTCCAGGGGTTGGTTCTGAGCGGCATCCGCCCCCATCACATTACTAGTATCTGAGCTATGGAAGATTAAGTCATTAGTAAGTCCACCCATTGCTTATTACAGGGACGCAAAGGGGTTTATTTACTAAAGCTGGAGAGCGCAAAATCAGCCTCACTTCTGCATAGAAACCAATCAGCTTCTATCCTCACCTCGTTCAATTAAGATTTGGCAATAAAACCTGGAAGCTGATTGGTTCCTATGCAGAAGTGAGCCTGATTTTGCGCTCTCCAGCTTTAGTAAATAAACCGCAAAGTGTATCAGCCAACCTGAGGAGAGGAAAAATGTTTAATTGGGCCTCATAACAACCTCCCCTTTACTCTCTATCTCAAAGGCAATTTTCAGGGGGCAGCACTGCCCCTTGGAAGAAGGGACGGAAAAGGGACACACGTGGCATGGGGACCTGGTGGGTTCCGAGAGAGGCTGCGGGCTTCATGATGGTGTATGCACAGCCCGACTCTCATTCCTGGGGATGTCCAGAGCTGTGAAGGTGAGTGTCTCTCTCTCCCCATGGGGGATGGTGGCTGGTTTTGGGGGGCAGTGGTAGTGGAAAGCTCTGTCTGGTGGGGTGCAGGAGCGTTGTTGGTCGATGTCAGGCTCTCTTTGCGGGAGGGGGGGGGGCATTTTTGTGTTGCCTAGGGCAGAACAAAACCTAAACACACCACTGATGTACCCCACTAGGTGCATTGAATAACACTGAGGCTGCTTTATTCTGATAGAAAAGTGTAGAAAAATACTTATTTTTACCAATAATCATATCCATAACTTGGGTTGATGGTGGAAAAATTCATTTGGTTGAAATCATTCATGACTGTTAGGGTTCTACAAAAATAAAATATAAATATGTTTATTAGAGAATAAAATCGACATAAATAAAACGATGTTCCTTTTATTTGTATGAAAACTAAAGGTATATACAGTAAGCTAATTGCCCCTTATTAGCTTCAATGCAAAATCACCTTCCATTGACTTCTATGCAAGATCGCGTTCCATTGACTTCAATGCAAAATTGTGCCCCATTGACGTCAAAGCAAAACGATGTCCCATTGACTTCAATGCAAAATGGTGTCACACTGACTTCAATGCAAAAACACAACCTATTAACTACTTCAATGCAAAAATGGCTCTATTTAAGTTTTAAAATTTTTTATATATATATACTGTATATGTGTGTGTGTGTATATATATATATATATATATATATATATATATATATATATAATTTTTATATACATATAATATATTATTTTTTGTCCAGTTTCTGTGTGTTACTTTCATTCGTATGTGTGTGTGTGTATATATATATATGTGTGTGTATGTGTGTGTATATATATATATATATGTGTGTGTGTGTGTATATATATATATATATATATATATATATATATATGTATGTATGTGTGTGTATATATATATATATATATATATATATATGTATGTGTGTGTGTGTGTATATATATATATATATGTGTGTGTGTGTGTGTGTGTGTATATATATATATATATAATTTTTATGTATACATAAAAAATATTTTTGAGCAGTTTGTTACTAACAGCATTACCAAGCAAAAATAAAGGAAAAAAGAATGAAAAACCAACACTAACCCCTCATGCACACGGGGGGGGGGGGGGGGGGCGTTTTGATAATGCTGGTAACGTTTGCTGTGTAAACTCACGTTAAAAACGCAAGTTTTTCAGCTTTTTTTTAGCATTTTTGCATTAGCATTTAGTGGTGTGTTTCCACATTTAGTGGTCTTTTCCCACATTCGCATTTTTTTACTTTTTTTTGGTCAAAAAAAATCCAAAAACGCTGGTTTGCGACGTCTTACCGTGTTTTACTGCGTTTTTAAGAGTGTTTTTACACCTAAGAAACTCCTCTAGAAACCCACTAGTCCTGTTTTTTTTCCAGCCAAAAAACATTGATTCCAGTCTATGTGTGTATGGACACATAGGATAACATGTTGGGGGGTTTACTGGCTGTAGAAAGCAAATGTCAAAAGCCAAAAACAGCCGCTGTAAAAACATCCCGTGTGTATGAGGACTTATACAGCCATCACAGCTAAAGACTGATATGCTGCAACATATTACATGTTTAATGAGGCTTACATATGCTTTATCAGTCCCCGTCCTTGTAAGTCTGTAATGAATCTTAGTCACGGATGGACTTATTGCCCAGGTGGCCACCTATCACGGGACCACGCTTGGAGTCACTGAGCTCCTGAGAGCGACCCATTCTTTCACCAATGTTTGTAGAAGCAGTCTGCATGCCTAGGGGCTTGATTGTATACACCTGTGTCCATGGAGGGGATTGGAACACCTGAATGCAATGACTGGCGCAATACTTTTGGCAATATAGCATACTTACATTGGTCCTAACTTGATCAATGTATCTATGTAAAAATACTATTCAGCTAAAAACTATTAATCTCCCCACCCCTGATGTAATAGAGATGTTAGAAGTCCAAAAAAGATGAGCAGCCTACGGAGACAACTAAAGACATAGCACAGGAAGTCAGCCTTAGGATAGGAAGTTTGTTATTCACATCATTACCAACCAATAATAAAGGAAAAAAGACTGAAAAAAATCTAACACAGCATTCAGATTTAAGTACTGGTTAGCTGAAACATATTACATTGTTACTGGGGCTTTCTGTAGATGCTTTTTATCAGTCCCCGTCCTTGTAAGTCTGTAATGAATCTTAGTGGGTTTTATTACTTACCAGATAACTCGGATTAATTCTGAAGATGTCTTGAGTTTGTTATTCAGCGAAGAAAAGTCTTCTTGTGAGTCGATGTCATGGGATCCCATTCGTTTTATTATCGTCTTTGAGACGTACATTTTTTTCCTATACAGATAAAAGAACGGCATTGCCTGACTTTGTTGGTCACCACTGACAGCAGTGTTACATTGTGTTCAACAAGATGAATCCCAACTTGTAGAATAAAAATTGTTGGGTTTTCACGACAACCAAATGGCCGCTTCTCTTCTGACTTCTTCTGTTTGGATTTCATTTCATCTAAAACAAAAAGAGATAGAGAGGGCTTCTCTGTGTTTATCAGGCATGAGTAAATGGCCAACCATGGTTCGAACTCGGGCTAAGTGACAGTTCTATTTGGACCACCCACTAGCCATCAGTCCCCAGTAAAATTTCTCCCCTGCTGTTCAGTGATTGGTTATTAGAATCTCCAGCATCCTAACAAACAATGATGTCATGTATGCGCCCCGCACCCAACATCACAGGGGGATGGAAGTGGAACATCTTCCATCCAGATCTGCAGCCTACTCTTCATCCTGGTTCCCCTCTACCTTTCTGACTGAACACTGAGATCATCCCTAATTTTAGGCTCCTGAACCCAGAAATTCTAATATATTGTGCTAGAGCAGTGTTTCTCAACCTCATTTCAGTCAAGGCACCCTTTAAAATTATGAACAGTCTTGAGGCACTCTTTAAAATTTTGGACAGTCTGAGGCACCCTTTGATGTAAGTGGAACTTCTTCCATCCAGATCTGCAGCCTACTTTGACCAACGTGTAGGGCACAAAATGTTACATTTCTACTACAATCAAATGGCCGCTTCTCTTCTGATGTCTTCTATTCAGATTTCATCTAAAATAAAAAGTGATAGAGGCAGCTTCTCCGTGTTTATTATGCATGACTACATGGCCAACCATGGTCCAAGTCAGGTGCGGACTGACCATTTGGAAACTCTGGCACTGCCTGAGGGCCCGGGGTCAGTAGGGGGCCCCATGAGATGCCCCGGGTACCTTTTTCATAGGCTTTTTTGAGTTTGGGCAAAGACACAGGGGTCCCATGATCCCCTATTGCCCGGGGGCCCCATGAGTTGCCAGTCCGCCCCTGGTCCAAGTGACAGTTCTATTCGGGTGCCGGCCAGCCAGTCAGTTACCAGTTCATCCCCCCTTCCTCTTGCAGTGATTGGCTGCTAGGACCACCGGTATCATAATGATGTCATGTAGTTTCTATGTTTCTCTTCCTCTGGGATTTTAAACCAAGGCACACAGCCAGTGACAGAACTTATTGCGTGTGGCACGATCCGGGAAGGACATCATATGATGCCCACCTGGATCTATGAGAGTCCAGCTTGGCCATAATTCTGCTACTGGTCAGGCGGGTAAAGGTTATACAATGATGTCATGTAGTTTCTTTGTTTTCTCTTCTTCTGAGATTTGAAACCAAGGTACACAGCCTGTGACAGAACTTATCGCAGCGTGGCTGCGCGGGCACGTGCGAGGCGTGATCTGGGAAGGGCATCATATGATGCCCACCTGGATCTATGAGAGTCCAGCTTGGCCATAATTCTGCTACTGGTCAGGCGGGTAAAAGTTATACAATGATGTCATGTAGTTTCTATGTTTTCTCTTCTGATGAGATTTTAAACCAAGGTACACAGCCAGTGACAGAACTTATTGCAGCGTGGCCGAGTGGGCACGCGCCAGGCATGATCCGGTAAGGACGTCATATGATGCCCACCTGGATCTATGAGAGTCCAGCTTGGCCATCATTCTGCTACTGGTCAGGCGGGTACAGGTTATACAATGATGTCATGTAGTTTCTATGTTTTCTCTTCTTCTGAGATTTTAAACCAAGGTACACAGCCTGTGACAGAACTTATTGCAGCGTGGCCGAGTGGGCACGTGCGAGGCGCGATTCGGGAAGGACGTCATATGATGCCCACCTGGATCTATGAGAGTCCAGCTTGGCCATCATTCTGCTACTGGCCAGGCAGGTACAGGTTATACAATGATGTCATGTAGTTTCTATGTTTTCTCTGCTTCTGAGATTTTAAATATTGAACCACAATTCCATTTTAAAATCTGGTATTTTTTCCTGAATAATAAGTACAGCTACAGTCAGGGGCGGACTGACAACTCATGGGGCCCCCGGGCAATAGGGGATCATGGGGCCCCTGTGTCCTTGCCCAATCTCAAAAAAGCCTATGAAAAAGGTACCAGGGGCATCTCATGGGGCCCCCTACTGACCCCGGGCCCTTGGGCAGTGCCAGAGTTTCCAAATGGTCAGTCCGCCCCTGGCTACAGTCACAACAGGGTAAGGAGTGGAAAGTGAATCGTCCCCATGGGGTGTTGGTATGTTGCCGATAGCTTTCTCCATTCTACATACACACACGTTCGCGCACCGCTTGGTTTGTATTACCAAGAGAGAAAATAATGAATGATCACAATATTCAAAGGCCAGTGCTTTAATAAAATACAAAATGTTTTTTCACATAGCACAGGATGTCGAAAATATATCCATAGCACAGGATGTAAGAGCGTTTTCGATCGTCATGCATAGGGCGGTCCATTCCCTTGAACGAGCAACAATCGCCACAAAGAAGCCTCAGAACTTTTTATTACAGTAGAGCTTGGTGTGTTTTTTACCGTGATTTTTCAATTGCTTGGTAACACAAATTGCTATTCAGCCAATCACATGGCAGTAACTCAATGCATTTAGGCATCTAGATATGGTGAAGATGACTTGCTGAAGTTCAAACCGAGCATCAGAATGGGGAAGAAAGGGGAATTCTGTGACTTTGAACGTGGTTAATGGTGCCAGACGGGGTGGTTTGAGTATTTCATAAACTGCTGATCTACTGGGATTTTCACACACAACCATCTCTGGAGTTTACAGAGAATGGTCCAAAAAGAGAAAATATCCAGTTAGCTGCAATTGTGTGGAGGAAAATGCCTTGTTGATGTCAAAGGTCAGAGGAGAATGGGTAGACTGGTTGCTGCGACATTCAGATGGTAGGGTCAGAATTTGGCATAAATAACATGAAAGCATGGATCCAACCTGCCTTGTATCTACGGTTCAGGCTGGTGGTGTCATGGTGTGGTGGATCCATCCTGCCTTGTATCTACGGTTCAGGCTGGTGGTGGTGGTGTCATGGTGTGGTGGATCCATCCTGCCTTGTATCAACGGTTCAGGCTGGTGATGGTGGTGTCATGGTGTGGTGGATCCATCCTGCCTTGTATCAACGGTTCAGGCTGGTGATGGTGGTGTCATGGTGTGGTGGATCCATCCTGCCTTGTATCAACGGTTCAGGCTGGTGGTGGTGGTGTCATGGTGTGGGGGATCCATCCTGCCTTGTATCAACGGTTCAGGCTGGTGGTGGTGGTGGTGTCATGGTGTGGGGAAGATTTTCTTGTCACTAGCAAGGTGTACCTACTAAAGTGGCCAGGTGAGTGTTTATACTTCTAGGGCACAACACAGGAGAAGATTCAAGGAGAAAAAAGGTCTCATGGAGTTATTGGAAGATTAGCCCAGTGTTGGGTTTTAAAGTAGAACAGTAGTAAGAAAGTAGTGACTTTGAACGTGGCATGGTCGTTGGTGCCAGACAGGCTGGTCTGAGTATTTCAAAAACTGCTGATCTACTGGGATTTTCACACAAAACCATCTCTAGGGTTTACAGAGAATGGGCCGAAAAGAGAAAATATCCAGTGAGCAGTAGTTGTGTGGACGAAAATGCATTGTTGTTGCCAGAGGTCAGAGGAGAATGGGCAGATCGGTTGCTGCAACATTCAGATGGTAGGGTCATAATTTGGCGTAAACAACATGAAAGCATGGATCCATCCTGCCTTCAAAAACTGCTGGTCTACTGGAATTTTCACAAACAACCATCTTCTGGAGAATGGTCTGAAAAGAGAAAATATCCAATGAGCTGCAGTTGTGTGGAGGAAAATGCTTTGTTGAGGTCAGAGGTCAGAGGAGAATGGGCAGACTGGTTCCAGATGATAGAAAGGCAACAGTCACTCATGTCAATATGGACCAAAATCTCTGAGGAATGTTTCCAACACCTTGTTGAATCTATACCATGAAGAAAAAGAGGGTCCAACCTGGTACTAGCAAGGTGTATCTAATAAAGTGGCCAATGAGTGCTTGATGAGCTTTTTATTAACTCCTGATGACTGAATGGAGAGGTGAGTGAACAAAATAAGGTAGAGAAAAACCTTTTGCTTTATTTTTTAGTTCTGTGGGTGCAGATACGTTTGGTGATCCATTGGGCCATGTGCTTGTAGATGCAACCATGACTTAGAAGACCCTAGGAAATGGCTTTTTAAACCTAACCAGAATTAGCACATGGAAGCATCTGCTTATGTCTGCTTATGTCGGGATTGGTGGTCTATAAGGTAGCAGGAAGTGAGTACATAGTGAAGATATAGATGAGAAAAGTTTACATTGATGGAACAGGCTTTCTTCACTTCAGCCATCCTCAAGTTTTTCACTCATTGCATTTTCCAACCTGGCCTTTATAGATTTTCTAAAATTTGCCCCACGTGCATAGCCCAGTAGCACATAAAGAATAGGATTCATGCAACTGCTGACTGAGATCAGACAAAGACAAAAATGACTTATTATGAAATCTGGAAGTGTTAGGCTGATCCCCAGAAGCCACGCGGTGACCGGCCATGTGTTAAAAGGAAACCAGCAGATGAAAAAGCAAACCACTACTGAAATGATGATCCTGAAAGTTCTTCGAAACCCTTTTGGCCTTTTAAATCTGCTGTGACGTAGTTTGTAGACGATAAGGCCATAACAAATAAGAATGATGATAAAAGGTATCCAAAACATGAAAATATTTTTGTACATCATGACATATGCTTCAGAACTCATTTGAGAATCTAAACTAAAAGTATAGCTAAGTTCAAGCTCTTCTAAGTTTGGGACTTGCATATAAAAACCATGGATTATGGCAAAATCATGTAAGAAAGCAATGTTAATAAAAAGCACAACAGTCAGAGGAAGAAGCCATAGAAAGACCGATACGATCCTGACTAATCTTCGTGTTCGGTGTACTTTAGCCCAAAGTGGCCACATGATGGACACACAGCGGTCAATACTAATGACTGTTAAGAAAGTCACACTAACGGCGGAGTTCAGGTTCATCATGACAAAGTTGATCATAAGTGAAAAATAATATATAATATTTATGTAAGGTTTGTCATCATCAGAAACAGTCAGCCATTCTATTACGCGAAAAGGAAGACAAAGGCAGAATATGAAGTCGGTGATGGCCAAGTTCAGGAACCACACCGCACTGATGGTCTTCATCCTGAAGCCGGAGATCCATATTACCAATCCATTTCCTATGATTCCCACAATGCAGGAGATACAGTAACAAGAGATGGTCAAAATTCTGGTGACTTGGTAAACCTTCTCCCCATATGTTTTATTCATGGTGCCGGTAGTGGATGGAGTACGATTAAATGAACTCCTGTTAAAACAGAAAGGATGGTTTACTAATTTTAAAATCCAAATCTGGGAAACCTTGCCAGGGACAGGGAAAATGTGAAAATGGACCCCACAGCAACCCTCCCCCCATACTCTCTATCTCAAAGGCAATATCTCTTATCACCAAAATGAGAAAAAAATATATATATGTAAAAATATATACACACACTATATTGCCAAAAGTATTGGGACACCCCTTCAGGTGTTCCAATCACCTACATGGCCACAGGTGTATAAAATCAAGGAAAAAACAAAGAAACAGTTGTGGGATGATGTCTTTAGGTGTCCATCTCCCGCACAGGCCTTGCTGCCCTCTAAGTTGGGGGGGAACCCAAATGTAAACTGAAAAAACAATGGAAGAAAAGGCACACCAACCTAGTGTATTACCTCAGTATAAAACTTTAATAGAAACACCAAAATATATGCACAAACAATTATGTATCAAAAGGATCATAATCTCAAAGCAACCAGGTCAACTCCAAAACCTTGAGTAGATCCTCCGATTGCTGATGCGTTTTGAGGGACAGTTCCCTCTTCCTCAGAGCCTTTCTAGTTTCTCAGTGAATGCAAAGTGTTCTATGATTGAACAAGGTGGATGTTGTGACATCACTGCCCTGCCTCTCTATCTCGGCCAATCAGAGACTTTGCATTCATTGAGAAATTGGAAAGTGCTCTCTGAATGGCGCTCATGCCAAGTACGCAATGTCCTAAGTTCAGTAAGCAGCAAGGTAGTCAGTAGGCATGGAACATATCTAGTGGAGATTACTGTAGCGTGATGTGTCACTCTACCAGGGGTGGACTGACAACTCATGGGGCCCCCGGGCAATAGGGGATCATGGGGCCCCTGTGTCCTTGCCCAAATTTAAAAAAGCCTATGAAAAAGGTACCAGGGGCATATCATGGGGCCCCCTACTGACCCTGGGCCCTCGGGCAGTGCCCGAGTTTCCAAATGGTCAGTCCTCCCCTGCACTCTACAGTGAGAACACGTCTCCACAGCTCTAGAGTCCAGTGGCGTCATGTTTTACACCACTGCGTCTGACTCTTTGTAAGGCTTGGATCAGGGGCGGACAAATCATGGGGCCCCCGGGCAATAGGGGATCATGGGGCCCTTGTGTCCTCACCCACACTTACTCCACACCCAAAAAAGCCTATGAAAGGTACCAGGGGCATCTCATGGTGCCCCCTACTGACCCCGGGCCCTTGGGCAGTGCCCAAGTGCCCGAATGGTCAGTCGGCCCCTGGCTTGGATGCAGCTGCTTGGCCATGGAAACCCATTCCATGAAGCTCTCTACGCACTGTTGTTGTGCTAATCTGAAGGCCACATGAACTTTGGACATCTTTAACTATTGACTCTGCAGACAGTTGGCGACTTCTACGCACTGTGCACTTCAGCATGTGCTGACCCGGCTCTGTCATTTTACGTGGCCTACCACTTGGTGGCTGAGTTGCTGTTGTTCCCAGTTGCTTCCACTTTGTTATAATCCCACTAACAGTTGAGTGTGGAATATTTAGTAGCCAGGAAATGTCACGGATGGACTTATTGCACAGGTGGCCACCTATCACGGGACCACGCTTGGAGTCACTGAGCTCCTGAGAGCGACCCATTCTTTCACAACTGTTTGTAGAAGCAGTCTGCATGCCTAGGGGCTTGATTGTATACACCTGTGTCCATGGAGGGGATTGGAATACCTGAATGCAATGATTTAGGGGACTGGCCCAATACTTTTGGCAATATAGCATGCTTACATTGGTCCTAACTTGATCAATGTATCTATGTAAAAATACTTGGAATTCAGCTAAAAACTATTAATCTCCCCACCCCTGATGTAACAGAGATGTTAGAAGTCCAAAAAAGATGAGCAGCCTACGGAGACAACTAAAGACATAGCACAGGAAGTCAGCCTTAGGATAGGAAGTTTGTTATTCACATCATTACCAACCAATAATAAAGGAAAAAAGACTGAAAACAGTCTAACACAGCCTTCACATTTAAGGACTGGTTAGCTGAAACATATTACATTTTTACTGGGGCTTGCTGTAGATGCTTTTTAAGTGTCCCCATCCTTGTAAATCTGTAATGATTCTTAGTGGATATTATTACTTACCAGATAACTCTGAAGATTAATTCTGAAGATGTCTTGAGTTTGTTATTTAGCCAACAAAAGTCTTCTTGTGAGTCGATGTCATGGGATCCCATTCGTTTTGTTATCGTCTTTGAGAAGTACATTTTTATCTTACACAGATAAAAGAACGGCAGTTCTTGCCTTTGTTGGTCATCACTGACAACAATGTTACTGTGTGTCTAACAAGATGAATCCCAACTTCTGGAGTAAAAATTGTTAAATTTTCACATCAACCAAATGGCCGCTTCTCTTCTGACTTCTTCTGTTTGGATTTCATTTCATCTAAAATAAAAAGAGATAGAGAGGGCTTCTCTGTGTTTATCAGGCATGACTAAATGGCCAACCATGGTTCGAACTCGGGCTAAGTGACAGTTCTATTTGGACCACCCACTAGCCGGTCAGTCCCCAGTAAAATGTCTCCCCTGCTGTTCAGTGATTGGTTATTGGGATCTCCAGCATCCTAACAAACAATGATGTCATGTACGCGCCCCACACCCAACATCACAGAGGGACGGAAGTGGAACTTTTTCCTTCCAGATCTGAAGCCTACTCTTCATCCTGGTTCCCACCCTCTGTCTTTCTGAATGAACATTGAGATCATCCCTAATTTGAAGCTCCTGAACCCAGAAATTCTAATATACTGTGCTAGAAGCAGTATATTTCAACCTCATTTCAGTCAAGGAACCCTTTAAAATTATAGACAGTCTGAGGCACCTTTTAAAATTATGGACAGTCTGAGGCACCTTTTAAAATTATGGACAGTCTTGAGGCACATTTTAAAATCATGGACAGTCTTGAGGCACTTTTTAAAATTATGGACAGTCTGAGGCACCTTTTAAAATTATGGACAGTCTGAGGCACCTTTTAAAATCATGGACAGTCTTGAGGCACCTTTTAAAATTATGGACAGTCTTGAGGCACATTTTAAAATCATGGACAGGCTGAGGCACCATTAAAAATTATGGACAGTCTGAGGCACCTTTTAAAATCATGGACAGGCTGAGGCACCTTTTAAAATTATGAACAGTCCTGAGGCACTTTTTAAAATCATGGACAGTCTGAGGCACATTTTAAAATCATGGATAGTCTTGAGGCACTTTTTAAAATTATGGACAGTCTGAGGCACCTTTGAAAATTATGGACAGTCTGGAGGCACCCCATTCTAAAATGTGAAAAACTATTCTAATATTTTTATATAAAGCAGCAACATCCACACATGTAGGACACCCAACATTAGAGGTGATTTATTCATCCAAAGCAAATACACGTTTGCACACTGGTACTGACTAGTATTCCAGTGTTTCTCTTCCCCTTCAGTTTTTCTCCATCACTGAGCTAATGTGACCCCAGCACTGATGGAGAGCGGCAGGGGAGGGTCAAACTAGGATGCTGTGCAGGCAACCAACATCCTCCCTATCAACTGATGATGCCATTGGTTGTCAGGACACCAGAGGCTAGAAGGTCGTAATGGTGCACAATGAAAGGTTTGTTCTACCCACTGCCTTGTATACAAGTTTTTGGCAATTTTTAGGCATTTTGCCAAGGCACCCCTGAACAAGCCTCAAGGCACCCCGGGGTGCCTGGGCACCCTGGTTGAGAAAGGCTATGCTAGAGACTGCTTTTCATCATATTTTACCTAATGTTAAAGGAATTGTAAAAGGTGCATGAAGGTAAAAAAAACTACTGTGTGATGCTCCGCCCTCAGTTCCCCCTAATTCCCTTCGAAACAAGTAGAACATACAAATACATAAAAAATAAATTATGTCAGCCATGTCCTTTTTTTTTTTACAAGCCTTTATTGTATGTAGAAAGTGATGCAGGTATACATATCCCCATTAAAAACAACCCCCAGGCCTTTCCTCAAAGAGATCTCAGTGGTAAGAATTCCTGACAATGGTACCATTGTGTCCAATAGGGATGATATTCTCACTTCAACCAAAAACAAATACTAATAGTGTATCAACTGTTTTATACCAAGACAAAACTTGCAAAAATAAATATTCAAAAATGACCAATGTACTGAGACATTTAATATACAAAGTAGAAAATAACTTTGCTACCTTAACCACTCCCTTTATGATCAGGGACCAATTTTGCTATCCGGCCCTGCGCTATTTTAACTGGCAATTTCGCAGTCATGCAACACTGTTCCCAAATGAAATTTCTATAATATTTTTCACACAAATAGAGCTTTCTTTTGGTTCTATTTGCTCACCAATGGTTTTTTTATTATATAAACAAAGACAAAAAAATTTGAAAAAAAAAAATATTTTTTACTTTCTGCTATACAACATATCCAATAAAAAAATTAAAAAAAAATATATAATTTCTTTACCAATTTAGACCAAAATGTATTCTGCTGCATGTCTTGGGTAAAAAAAATCCCCATAAGTGTATATTGATTTGCGTGAAAGTTATAGCATCTACAAACGATGGTATATACAGTATACTGGATTTTTTATTTATTTATTTTTATACTAGTAGTAGCAGTGATCAGCGACTTATAGAGGGACTGTGATAGTGCAACTGACTCAATCTGACTCTAACTGACACTTTGTGGTGACTGACTAACTGCCACTGACATCTCCAGTGACATGAATACAGTGATCTGTGCTAATATTACACAATGTCACTGTATTACCCACATGGAAGGAAAATATATTTTAAATATATTTTAAAAATATTTTTCCCAAAAATATTCACACATAATTGAAATACTACAATTATGACCATATTCAATATATTTAAAAAAATATATATATATACATATATATATATATATGCACATAAATATATTTTGAAATATATTGAATACAGCCATAATTGTAGTATATATATATATATATATATATATATATACTGTATTGTGTGTGTGTATATATATATATATATATTTATTTATTTTTTTTTTTTTAAAGACATACAGCATATTTGAAAATGTATTTAATATATACACTTGTATAATTGTATAATATATAATTGTAGTATATATATATATATATATATATATATATATATATACTGTATTGTGTATACATATATATGTTTAAAGACATACAGTATATTTGAAAATGTATTTATATATACACACGTGTATATATATATATATATATATATATACATACGTATATATATATATATATATATATAATTTAACTTTTTTGTTTTTTTTTATATATATTGAATACAACCAAAATTGTAGTATTTCAAATATATGTCAATATATTTGGGAAGAATATTTCTAAAATATATTTAAAACATAAAACATATTTTTCTTCCATGCGGATAATGACCCTAGTCTGGAAGGGGCTAATATTTAGCGGCAATCAAAGGGTATGCCTAACAAAGTTTACTGTGTGTACTGTGTGCTGTTTTCACTAAGCAATTGACTATGGAGAAAAAAATGGCACATAGCTGCTGTCTTTAGAGAGCACTGTGTTGTTTGCCAACCCAGGCTCTTCTCCTGTCATTCGCTTAGCCAATCAGTGGATCCCGGCAATAAATCATTGGCCAGGACCCACTGATCACCTTGTGCTGTAGCAAATGACAGCACAGTTGGGCCTACCCAGAAAAAATGGATCACGTACATATATATAATTACAAGCAGCAGGCCCGCACTGTAGCAGTGTGTGCATTAAGGAGCCTTGTTGACCAATATTGTTCCATTGGAAGCCAAGGTGAGTATGCATGCTATAGCCAATACAATGTCCCACAGGTCTAAATTCATTGTTCACTCAGTAAGGAAGTCTGATATTAGTACTGTCTCCAGGATCTAGCATTCTATATGAATGAAAAAGAGAAAATGTTGCCAAGTTCAGCCCAAATGATAATATAATCCAGATCAAATCAGCAATTGCACACATCAAGTCGTGGATTGTAGATAATCCCTTAAATGTTAAAATTAGAAAAAGTGGAACAAATTTCTGCTGATCATCACATTAATGCTACATAAAGCCTTAGCTTGTTATGACGTCTTGGAACTTAGACTCCCTGGGGTAATTCTGATAGACATTTGTTCCTACATATACAATGGTACACGTGATGGTTCCTCTCAAAGCGACCACAGATGATGTTTATGCATTATCCATCTTTGTAATATCTGTACAAAAATGCAGTTGTAGAAATGGGACATTAATTATCATTGGCCACCATGGCAGGCTCAGGTATGTTCCCTACTCCACATGTAGAGGCGGAGGAACAAACCTCAAGCCTGTTATATTCCTAGTGATGTTTGTAAATTTGGGAAAACTCCTCTTGCCAGATTTCCATCCGTAGGATCCAAAGGGGTTTGAAGTTCAAATGTAATAAGAGTGAATGTACAAGTTCCAATGATCCAAGCCAAGTATATTTAGTTTCCTCAATGAGTTTGAAATCTTAGGGAAACAGTTTACATTCAGAGGATAGACGGCTGAAGCAATCACATCTAGGCAAAGCATATTTTCCTGTTATATTCCTAGTGAGGTTTGTACAGTTCGGAAAACTCTTCTTGTCAATATCAGACCAGATTTCCATCCATGGGATCCAAAGGGGTTTGAAGTTCAAATGTAATAAGAGCGAATGTACAAGTTCCAATGATCCAAACCAAGTATATTTAGGTTCCTCAATGATTTTGAAATTTTAGGGAAACAATCTACATTCAAAGGATAGACGGCTGAAGCAATCACATCTAGGCAAAGCATATTTTCCTGTTATATTCCTAGTGAGGTTTGTACAGTTCGGAAAACTCCTCTTGTCAATATCAGACCAGATTTCCATCCGTAGGATCCAAAGGGGTCTGAAGTTCAAACATAGTAAGAGTGAATGTACAAGTTCCAATGATCCAAGCCAAGTATATTTAGGTTCCTCAATGACTTTGAAATCTGAGGGAAATAGTTTACATTCAAAGGATAGACGGCTGAAGCAATCACATCTAGGCAAAGCATATTTTCCTGTTCTGTTATATTCCTAGTGAGGTTTTTACAGTTCGGAAAACTCCTCTTGTCAATATCAGACCAGATTTCCATCCGTGGGATCCAAAGGGGTTTGAAGTTCAAATGTAATAAGAGTGAATGTACAAGTTCCAATGACCCAAGCAAAGTATATTTAGGTTCCTCAATGACTTTGACATCTTAGGGAAACAGTTTACATTCAGAGGATAGACGGTTGAAGCAATCACATCTAGGCAAAGCATATTTTCTCCACGTCAACTCTTTTCAAGTCATTTGAAATCGTTGATTGTATTTTCCAGTGCGGCCTTTATGGATTTGATAGATTTGGACCCACATGTACGGCCCACTAAGACATAAAGAATGGGATTCAAACAACTGCTGATTGAGACAAGGCAAAGGCAAAAACTACTCATTATGAAATCGGTAAGCGATCCCACCATATTCATCTGAACGGCTATATAGGGCCACACGCTGAATGGGAACCAACAGGCGAAAAAACCAACCACTACCGCAATGATCAGCTTCAAAGTTCTTCGAAATGCCTTCGGCTTTTTAAATCTGTTGGAGCGCAGTTTAAATATGATGAGACCATACGAAACAAGGATGATGGTAAATGGTATCCCGAAGGTGAATACGCTGTTCATAGTTAACATAAATGTTGTAATATGACTTGGATCATAATAATCATCATTAGCTAATAAATACCTAGGTTTGGGGGCAAGTAGAAGAAAACTCCTGGTTATTGCAGAATAAAGTATGGATATCATATTTATCAGCACAGTACAAGTCAGGGGAACCAGCCAAAGAAAGACTGAAACAGTCTGGGACAATTTTCGTGTCCAGTGTACTTTGGTCCATAGCGGCCATAGGATGGACACACAGCGATGGACACTGATGACTGTTAAGAAAGTCACACTGACAACAGAGTTTATGGCCAGCATGAGAAAGTTAAAAAAGCTTAAGAATACATAGAGACTATATATGTGATTAACATATTGGGAAATGACCAGCCAGTCTACTACACGTACGGGAAGGGATAGGCAGAATATGAAGTCAGCAATGGCCAAATTAAGGAACCACACCGCACTGGCGGTCTTCATCCTGAAGCCGGAGATCCATATTACCAATCCATTTCCTATGATTCCAACAATGAAGGTGATACAGTAACAAGAGACCATCAAGATTTTGCATAGGTGGTAAGACTCTTCATATGTAATATTCATGATGCCAGCAGTAGACAGAATACAATGGCAGAAATTAATATATGAAACAAGGATTGCGATCTCAAAATTTCCGAAAAAAGAAGTAAGATAACTATTATTGGTTGTAGAACAAAATTGGAAAAGGGTGCCCTTGCACTTCAGGGTTCCCAGGAGAATAATTATGGGATAGTTGCATTACGTGTCATCTTAAATCCTTGAAAGCATGGTCTTCCAGCACCTTGTATGACTAAGCTGGGATGGTCCACAACCTGCATAGGAGAAGAGCAGAAGAAAGAGCATAATGACCTCTGTGCATTAAAACCAACAATATTTAAATCTTGAGTGTAGTCAAACATGTTTTTAAAATAATCAGCACAAGGGATGGTACTTACAATCAATGCAAAGTGTCCCTTGTGCTGATGGCTGTGGTTTTAGTTGAAATCCTCCATCCTCTGATCTCCCCCACCCTTGAAGTCATATTCGTATGATGCTGTGGGAGTTATTACCAGCCAAGGGGTTGATACAGTGGCATCCTGAGGCAGGTGCGGGGGGTGCGGCCCGCACCGGGTGACACTGACCACACGGGTGACACCGGACCCGCTCCACAAAAAGGTAAGTTGTAAAGCAAGCCGACGATACCTGCAGGATGGATCGGATCCATCTTGCGGGGATCGTCGGCATTGGTTACAATCTGTCACATCTGGGTGCAGGGGTAGTAGAACAGCTTAAGGGTTAATCCAGCATCCTCACAGTACCGGTGGTGTGTGCCTCCTTAGATCTGGGGAAGTATACATAAAACGAGTATTCTACGTATAAAAGTAAAATTGGTACCGCAAATGGCCGCCGCTCCTTGCCCAGGAGACAACGGCTTGATGTCAGTAATGTGGATCCATCCAACGCGTTTCGTGCGACAGAACATCCCCAGGAGTACGCCCATTGCTGACATCTTGGTGGAAGGTTCTGTACCTTCCCCAGATCTGAGTCTGCTGGCCGCACTCCATTCCTATAGCATGTAGCCCTGTAGTCCTCTCCTGGCTGTGAATACAACCTTCATTAAATGGCAGAAGACTGCAGTCCTCCCGCCAATCTGCAGCAGTAAATCCCCGCTACACTACCGTTAGTCCAACGTCAAGGGTCCTCTGTATATTGTGGACCTAATTCTAAAATTTCCAGATCCTCCATAGTAGGAGCACATATATCAATGGATAGGTTAAAAGCAGGTGTGCCTGGAGGAGCCCATCCCCCCTAAAGGCACAGGGGCACATGAGAAGTCCATCTATAGCAAAAAGTTTTCATTTGCGATGTGCATTGCCCTTCCATTACTGATAAGGCAGGTTATAAGTTGGGACGGTTGCCATTGTTTTGTTCAGTTGGCTAATTTGGATGCAGGGACACACTGGATGCCTTTGCTGTCATTTTTCTATAGCTGGGTGTCACATGCCTCCATGTACTTTTCAGGAGGGATGGGCTCCTCCAGGCACACCTACCCTTAACCTATCCATTGATATATGTGCTCCTACTATGGAGGCTAGGAAAATTTTAGAGTTAGGTCCACAGTATACAGAGGACCCTTGACGCAGGACTGTGGCTTATGCATGTATTTGCAAATGTGTGCAAACAAAACACTTTTCTACCTACCTTGCTCGACGGGGTCACCTGCTCTATGGGGGCACTCTGATGGGAACACATGATGTAAGAGGGCACTCTGATAGGGGGACCTGCTCTATGGGGGCACTCTGATGGGAACACATGATGTAAGAGGGCACTCTGATGGGGGGACCTGATGTAATGGGGCACTCTGATGGGAACACATGATGTAAGAGGGCACTCTGATGGGGGGACCTGATGTAATGGGGCACTCTGATGGGGGGGACCTGATGTAATGGGGCACTTTGATGGGGGGACCAGATGTAATGGGGTCACTCTGATGGGGACACCTGCTCTATGGGGGCACTCTGATGGGAACACATGATGTAAGAGGGCACTCTGATGGGGGGACCTGCTCTATGGGGGCACTCTGATGGGAACACATGATGTAAGAGGGCACTCTGATGGGGGGACCTGCTCTATGGGGGCACTCTGATAGGAACACATGATGTAAGAGGGCACTCTGATGGGGGACCTTATGTAATGGGGCACTCTGATGGGGGGGACCTGATGTAATGGGGCACTTTGATGGGGGGACCAGATGTAATGGGGTCACTCTGATGGGAACACATGATGTAAGAGGGCACTCTGATGGGGGGACCTGCTCTATGGGGGCACTCTGATGGGAACACATGATGTAAGAGGGCACTCTGATGGGGGGACCTGCTCTATGGGGGCACTCTGATGGGAACATATGATGTAACGGGGCACTCTGATGGGGGGACCTGATGTAATGGGGCACTCTGATGGTGGATAAATATTATTGAAATGCTATAAAGATTGTAGATTTCCCATTTTTTGATAGACATACAGCTACTACAATCTTTGAGTTGTAGCACAAACTTGAGACTCGGACCTCGGGCTGGAAGAAAATTTTAGTGAAAGGGCCTTCTTGAATTTTAATTCAATACCCCTGGTGTATGCCAGATGGGGGTGGGGAGTTGCATTGTGGAGGAGAGGGCAGTTGCAGGAGGACGGTTGGGGAGTGCACTTTAAAGGCATAGGGCTGGCGCTATAAATCTCCCAGGCGCAAAGCATCCTGGGGAAACTTGCTTCGTATTGCAAAAAAAAATTGTAAACCGAGGCATTATTTTTAATGGATTTTCTTTCTTAAACCGAAAATTACGTTAACCTAGATGTTCGTAAACCGAGGTACACCTGTAGATGCAAACTGAATACATTTTGTAAGAAAAGCGTAGTGAGATATTGT
The DNA here is from genome assembly GCF_062004578.1 of Staurois parvus. Lineage (NCBI taxonomy): Eukaryota > Metazoa > Chordata > Amphibia > Anura > Ranidae > Staurois > Staurois parvus. The sequence goes on along the minus strand of NW_028319909.1, from coordinate 1,069,262 downwards.
AACTTGTGCAACTAAGTGAATTCATACATTTCCCTCTTATTGTTTCAATTGCTTTGTCTATCTCTCACTTTCTCGAAAATCTCTATATAATTGCATTGATTAATTAGAACAGGCAGTGGCGTATTTAGGTTTTGTGCTGCCCTAGGCAACACAAAAATTGGCACCCCCCCAGTAGAGAGAGCCTGACATTGTCCAACAACACCCCTGCCTTCCACCCGAGAGAGCCTTGAGAAAGATACTCAACTTCACAGCTCCGGACATCCCCGGGAACGAGAGTCGAGCTCTGCATACACCGTCATGAAACCTGCAGCATCTCTCAGAACCCACCAGGTCCCCATGCCGCATGTGTCCCTTCTTCTGTCCCTTCTTCCGAGGGGCAGTGCTGCCCGCCCTAGGCAAATGCCTTGTTTGCCTTGTGGTAAATACACCCCCAAGAACAGGGTTTCTCAACCTTTTCAAAACAGAGGAACCCCTGAAATAACTTTCCAGTCTCAGGGAACCCCTGTTAAATATTACTATATCTACTCTTGATACATTAGTGTGATGGTCAGTGGGAAGAATGCTCCCTATACTTGTGGTCATTGAGAAGATTTGCCCATGGGTGGACTGACCATTTGGAAACTCGGGCACTGCCCGAGGGCCCGGGGTCAGTAGGGGGCCCCATGAGATGCCCCTGGTACGTTTTTCATAGGCTTTTTTGAGTTTGGGCAAGGACACAGGGGCCCCATGATCCCCTATTGCCCTGGGGCCCCATGAGTTGTCAGTCCGCCCCTGGATTTGCCCCCTTACAGCTTGCTAAAAAGATCAATGGTGTCAGCGGGAACTTATCTGAGAGGAAGAGACTAATCATTGCTCAAGCAACCCCTTGCAACCTTTGAAGGAACCCAGGTTGAGAAATCCCGAGTTAGAATGTTGACTATACATTGTTTACTGAATAGTGTGCTTCCTATCATTTTTATGAATCTCTTACAATTTTCGCAGGTATACTCTCTTACCAGATAACTTGTACTAATTAACACGATGCCCTCCTTGAGCTGGGTGTAGTTCAGCAGAAAAAAGTCGTCCTGTGAGTACAATTCCACACGCTTTATAAGCACTTGTATATAAACGTATATTTATCTTCTGAAGTTTAAAGAACATCAGTTCCTGTTTCCTTCTCTTATCAGCTGTCAACAAGTAAAGGCGCATAACCATAACTAAAAAAAAAAAATAGTTAAAGCAGATATATAATGTACTTTAATCGTTTTACAAAAATTTAACATAATACAATTGTTTTTGAAGCCACCTGACGATCGGAATATTAAGATTAACATGAAATACTTTTTCGTAGTTTTGCCCATATATTTATGTAGTTCTATGTTCTAGATTACTAGATTTATGTGGATTAACCATTTTTATATTATTTAGATTTATGTGGATTAACCATTTTTATACTATTTAGATTTATGTGGATTAACCATTTTTATACTATTTAGATTTATGCGGATTAACCATTTTTATATTATTTAGATTAATGCGGATTAACCATTTTTATACTATTTAGATTTATGCGGATTAACCATTTTTATACTGATTAGATTTATGTGGATTAAACATTTTAATACTATTTAGATTTATGTGGATTAACCATTTTTATACTATTTAGATTTATGTGGATTAACCATTTTTATACTATTTAGATTTATGCGGATTAACCATTTTTATATTATTTAGATTTATGTGGATTAACCATTTTTATACTATTTAGATTTATGTGGATTAACCATTTTTATACTATTTAGATTTATGCGGATTAACCATTTTTATACTATTTAGATTTATGTGGATTAACCATTTTTATACTATTTAGATTTATGCGGATTAACCATTTTTATACTATTGAGATTTATGTGGATTAACCATTTTTATATTATTTAGATTTATGCGGATTAACCATTTTTATACTATTTAGATTTATGTGGATTAACCATTTTTATACTGATTAGATTTATGTGGATTAACCATTTTTATATTATTTAGATTTATGCGGATTAACCATTTTTATACTATTTAGATTTATGTGGATTAACCATTTTTATACTATTTAGATTTATGTGGATTAACCATTTTTATACTATTTAGATTTATGCGGATTAACCATTTTTATATTATTTAGATTTATGTGGATTAACCATTTTTATATTATTTAGATTTATGCGGATTAACCATTTTTATATTATTTAGATTTATGTGGATTAACCATTTTTATACTATTTAGATTTATGTGGATTAACCATTTTTATACTATTTAGATTTATGTGGATTAACCATTTTTATACTATTTAGATTTATGCGGATTAACCATTTTTATATTATTTAGATTAATGCGGATTAACCATTTTTATACTATTTAGATTTATGCGGATTAACCATTTTTATACTATTTAGATTTATGTGGATTAACCATTTTTATATTATTTAGATTTATGCGGATTAACCATTTTTATACTATTTAGATTTATGTGGATTAACCATTTTTATATTATTTAGATCTATGTGGATTAACCATTTTTATATTATTTAGATTTATGCGGATTAACCATTTTTATACTATTTAGATTTATGTGGATTAACCATTTTTATACTATTTAGATTTATGCGGATTACCCATTTTTATACTATTTAGATTTATGCGGATTAACCTTTTTTATATTATTTAGATTTATGTGGATTACCATTTTTATATTATTTAGATTTAGGTGGATTAACCATTTTTATACTATTTAGATTTATGTGGATTAACCATTTTTATATTATTTAGATTTATGTGGATTAACCATTTTTATATTATTTAGATTTATGTGGATTAACCATTTTTATACTACCGGTATTTAGATTTATGTGGATTAACCATTTTTATACTATTTAGATTTATGTGGATTAACCATTTTTATACTATTTAGATTTATGTGGATTAACCATTTTTATACTATTTAGATTTATGTGGATTAACCATTTTTATACTATTTAGATTTATGTGGATTAACCATTTTTATACTGATTAGATTTATGTGGATTAACCATTTTTATATTATTTAGATTTATGCGGATTAACCATTTTTATATTATTTAGATTTATGCGGATTAACCATTTTTATACTATTTAGATTTATGTGGATTAACCATTTTTATACTATTTAGATTTATGCGGATTAACCATTTTTATATTATTTCGATTTATGCGGATTAACTATTTTTATACTATTTAGATTTATGTGGATTAACCATTTTTATACTATTTAGATTTATGTGGATTAACCATTTTTATACTATTTAGATTTATGCGGATTAACCAGTTTTATATTATTTCGATTTATGTGGATTAACCATTTTTATACTATTTAGATTTATGCGGATTAACCATTTTTATACTATTTAGATTTATGCGGATTAACCATTTTTATACTATTTAGATTTATGTGGATTAACCATTTTTATACTATTTAGATTTATGTGGATTAACCATTTTTATATTATTTAGATTTATGTGGATTAACCATTTTTATATTATTTAGATTTATGTGGATTAACCATTTTTATACTATTTAGATTTATGTGGATTAACCATTTTTATATTATTTAGATTTATGTGGATTAACCATTTTTATACTGATTAGATTTATGTGGATTAACCATTTTTATATTATTTAGATTTATGTGGATTAACCATTTTTATACTATTTAGATTTATGTGGATTAACCATTTTTATACTATTTAGATTTATGTGGATTAACCATTTTTATATTATTTAGATTTATGTGGATTAACCTTTTTTATATTATTTAGATTTATGTGGATTAACCATTTGTATACTATTTAGATTTATGTGGATTAACCATTTTTATACTATTTAGATTTATGTGGATTAACCATTTTTATACTATTTAGATTTATGTGGATTAACCATTTTTATACTGTTTAGATTTATGCGGATTAACCATTTTTATATTATTTCGATTTATGCGGATTAACCATTTTTATACTATTTAGATTTATGTGGATTAACCATTTTTATATTATTTAGATTTATGTGGATTAACCATTTTTATATTATTTATATTTATATAGATTAACCTTTTTTATATTATTTAGATTTATGTGGATTAACCATTTTTATACTATTTAGATTTATGCGGATTAACCATTTTTATATTATTTAGATTTATGTGGATTAACCATTTTTATACTATTTAGATTTATGCGGATTAACCATTTTTATACTGTTTAGATTTATGTGGATTAACCATTTTTATACTATTTAGATTTATTTGGATTAACCATTTTTATACTATTTAGATTTATGTGGATTAACCATTTTTATATTATTTAGATTTATGTAGATTAACCTTTTTTATATTATTTAGATTTATGTGGATTAACCATTTTTATACTATTTAGATTTATGCGGATTAACCATTTTTTTTACTATTTAGATTTATGCGGATTAACCATTTTTATATTATTTAGATTTATGTGGATTAACCATTTTTATATTATTTAGATTTATGTGGATTAACCATTTTTATATTATTTAGATTTATGTGGATTAACCTTTTTTATATTATTTAGATTTATGTGGATTAACCATTTTTATACTATTTAGATTTATGTGGATTTTTTGGGAGGACCCTACTCTTTTTTTTGCATGGGGTCCCCCTCACAAAATCCAAACAAGACACTATGTAAGATAAATGTCAGCTATGTATTTTTGGGGGACCCTATGTTGTTTTCTGATTTTTTTTATGGGGTCTCTCATGAATTGTGGGGAAAGTTGTCACAAAAATGATGATAAAGGGAGCAAGCAACATTTGTTTAAATGTGTTATTAAAATTCTATCTCAGAGTGGCCACACGATGGTCACACAGTGGACAATGCTAATGACCGGTAAAAAAAAAAGAAAAAAAGACAATAGAAATTATTGACCAAGCATCAAAAATACTATTTTCCTCAAGGGCATGTAGTTGTGCTGGACACAGAGGCGGAACTACCAGGGTCGCAAAAGTCGCACTTGCAACCCAGCCATGGCATTCTGTCATTGTGGAAGGGGGCCCCAAGATGGCAGGAAGCAGGAAGGGGGTCTGCTGCAGAACATGTGAAAGGGTCCCACTGTGGTAATGCAATAAAGAGCACTGTGATGGGACTAAAAAACACTGGGATCAGTGCAAAGGACTTCAGGTTCGTAGGGCAGGGCCCTGGGACTGATAGAAAGGGCATCATGACACGAAGGGACCCATGACCAGTGGCAAGGGCTCCAAGGCTAAGGGAAGGTCCCCAGGCTCAGAAGGAAGGGACCCAGGACCAGTGGAAAGGGCCCCAGGACTGATGGACTGGTTGAAAGGATCCCACTGTGGTAATGTAATAAAGAGCACTATGATGGGATTAAAAAGAACACTGGGATCAGTGTGAAGGGCCTCAAGTTTGTAGGGCAGGGCCCTGGGACCGATAGAAAGGGCATCAGGACCCGAAGGGACCCATGACCAGTGGCAAGGGCTCCAGGGCTTAGGGAAAGACCCCAGGCTCAAAGAGAAGGGCCCCAAGACCAGTGAAAAGGGCCCCAGGACTGATGAACTGGTTGAAAGGGTCCTACTGTGGTAATGTAATAAAGAGCACTGTGATGGGACTAAAAAGAACACTGTGATCAGTGTGAAGGGCCCCGAGTTAGTAGGGCAGGGCCCTGGGACCGATAGAAGGGGCATCAGGACCCGAAGGGACCCATGACCAGTGGCAAGGGCTCCAGGGCTTAGCGAAGGACCCCAGGCTAAGAGGGAAGGGCCCCAGGACCAGTGAAAAGGGCCCCAGGACTGATGAACTGGTTGAAAGGGTCCCACTGTGGTAATGTAATAAAGAGTACTGTGATGGGACTAAAAAGAACACTGTGATCAGTGCGAAGGACCCCAAGTTAGTAGGGCAGGGCCCTGGGACCGATAGAAGGGGCATCAGGACCCGAAGGGACCCATGACCAGTGGCAAGGGCTCCAGGACTTAGGGAAGGGCCCCAAGCTCAGAGGGAAGGGCCCCAGGACCAGTGGAAAGGGCCCCAGAACTGAAGGACTGGATGAAAAGGTCCTTGGACCATTGGAAAGGGTCCCAAGACCAGAGCAAGAATGTAGGCTAAACTTCTTTCCTACACAGGTCCCCATGCGTGCTGCCGTCGCTAATTCCAACATTGATTTTAAATCAGAAACAGAAATATTCTATATATTGAAAAATATATCAAAATCATGCTTTTTTGAAGAGGAGGGGGTATCAGGGGGGCCCTTCAGGATTTCTAGCACTGGGGCCCTGAAGGTTCTGGTTATGCCTCTGGCTGGACACATACAGTTATATTTATCACTGATCACGATGACATTATATAAAGCAGATTAACATAAGAAACATAAAAAAATGACTGATCTTACCTTGTCTGCCGTCTAGAGTGACTTCATACAAAGATGGTCAATGTTCTTTATAAGCCGCATCACACAACAATTACTGTAGATAGTTTATAACAGCAAATCAAGATGCAGAACTGATACCGAAGGTCACACAGGAAACTAGGAAGATAGCAGATCACCACTAAGCAATGCTCACATCTGTTCTGACCGAATTCAATGATTAAATATGTTGCCTGAAAATATGGCTTTTGGGTGCCCTGGAAAATCTACGGCTCAAAGAAAAATTGCAACCAAATATAAAAATAACTAAACCATAAAGTGATCAAATAAAAAAAGATGCTTTTATTTTAATATTCACCTTCAATTTGTAGCTGTCCTCTGTAGGCTTTAATTACTGTCCCTACTGTGGGAACTCAGTAATTATCCAGGCATCCACTGTCACTGGGGCAGAAAATGGAAAATTATTTATTTATTTCAGGTACTTATATAGCGCCATCAATTTACGCAGCACTTTACATATATATTGTACATTCACATCAGTCCCTAACCCTCAAGGGGTGTACAATCTAAGGTCCCTAACTCACATTCATACATACACATAATAGGGCCAATTTAGACAGGAGCCAATTAACCTACCAGCATGTCTTTGGAATGTGGGAGGAAACCCACACAGGCACAGGGAGAACATGCAAACTCCAGGCAGGTGGTGCTGTGGTTGTGATTTGAACCGACAACCTTAGTGCTGCAAGGTGGAAGTGCTAACCACTTAGCCACTGTGCTGCCCATTATTATTATTTATTTATTAATTTTGGGTTTTATTTTTTTGTTAGGGGTAGAGTAGGGTTAGGCTAGGTTCACACCTATGAAGTTTGCGTTTGATGCGTTTCTGCAGTGCTTTTTGTGGTATGTTTTTGCACGCGTGTTTTTGATGCGTTTTGCTTTTTTTTTTTTTAGACAGGAGCCAATTAACCTACCAGCATGTCTTTGGAATGTGGGAGGAAACCGGAGTACCTGGAGGAAACCCACGCAGTCACAGGGAGAACATGCAAACTCCAGGCAGGTGGTGCTGTGGTTGTAATTTGAACTGACAACCTTAGTGCTGCAAGGTGGAAGTGCTGACCACTTAGCCACTGTGCTGCCCATTATTATTATTTATTTATTTATTTATTAATTTTGGGTGTTATTTTCTTGTTAGGGGTAGAGTAGGGTTAGGCTCACACCTATGAAGTTTGCGTTTGATGCATTTCTGCAGTGCTTTTTGCATGTGTGTTTTTGATGCGTTTTGCTTCTTTTTTTTTTTTAGACAGGAGCCAATTAACCTACCAGCATGTCTTTGGAATGTGGGAGGAAATCAGAGTACACAGAGGAAACCCATGCAGTCACAGGGAGAACATGCAAACTCCAGGCAGGTGGTGCTGGGGTTGGGTTTTGAACCAGTGACTCTAGTGCTGTGAGGTGGAAGTGCTAACCATTTAGCCAATGTGCTGCGAAAATCTAAGATTTTTGTGGTTGTTTTCTGGACAAGAGAATAGGGAAAAGGGGGAACCTGTATTGGTGAAAACTTCCAAAAGCAGCCTATATATTAGTCATTTTTTTTTTTCGTTTAACTAATGGGTTGAACTCACTCGATATGGATGGGGGAATCTTTCCTACTGATTTATTGTGTTCTGAAAGTGGAGATCAGGGGCGGACTGACAACTCTTGGGGCCCCTGGGCAATAGGGGATCATGGGGCCCCTGTGTCCTTGCCCAAACTCAAAAAAGCCTATGAAAAAGGTACCAGGGGCATCTCATGGGGCCCCCTACTGACCCCGGGCCCTCGGGCAGTGCCCGAGTTTCCAAATGGTCAGTCCGCCCCTGGTGGAGATACTTCCCCGCCATCAGAATACGTTGATCAGTGCTGCCAGCTATAGCCGGGGACACTGGTTGATCAGTAAAAGATGACAAGGTGGCTTTGCGGAAGTCGATCAGTAGAACGACATCTGTACAACCAAGCTTCCCATATATGGATCAAAATTCAGCTGAACCAGAGAAATTTCAATCCATGTATGGCCAACTTAGGAACCCTCAGTTTGGAGTGAATTTCTTTAAATTCTTACTCGGTCTCAAGAACAAGAAATTAAAAGAATTCTCCCCAGTTGGTCAAAGACAGCAACAAAACACAACAAATGAAAACATTGAGAGGGATTATGCATAGCACATGATATCTTATGTTCCATTACAACATTTATTTATTTCAGGTACTTATATAGCGCTGTCAATTTACACAGCGCTTTACATATATATTGTACATTCACATCAGTCCCTAACCCTCAAGGGGTGTACAATCTAAGGTCCCTAACTCACATTCATACACATACATACTAGGGCCAATCTAGAGAGGATCCACTTCACCTACCAGCATGTTTTTGGAGTGTGGGAGGAAACCAGAATACCTGGAGAAAACCCACACAGGCACAGGGAGAACATGCAAACTCCAGGCAGGAGGTGCCGTGGCTGGGTTACAAACCAACAATCCTAGTACTGCCAGGTGGAAGTGCTAACTATTTAGCCACTGTGCTGCCCATAATGATTTAGTGGCAACTACCGCACTTTTTCTGTATGTTAAATGTCCATCAAGAGCGGGGAGCAGAGACTCCACAAGAAGATCAGCTGCTATCAGTCAAAATGGGTAGAGGGTATAGTCAACCTGAGATATCACAATCTGCCCGCTAGGTTTCAGGAATGGCATATGATGGTATGGTTACCTGTAGGACCCATTAGAGGAGGCAGGGATACAAACTGAGCTAGCATGGATCTGCTTCTGTGCTTGGTGTGGCCAGGAAGCCCATCATACTTATGGGAACTGATAGGATCACCAAGTACTCAATGGGGATCCAACGTGCTACATTAATAAAAGTAACCAGGATACTGACTGAGGGATAGTGCAATGTAGCTCCAAATGCAATGCTCATCAGGGACACTATCATGGCATGACATCTGTATGTCCCCAGAGTTCTATCTTGCTCCCATGAGTCATATAAATCACATATTGGTAAGTTATTTGGCTCCTACAGGCTGTATTGATGTGAACTGAGTTTGTTTCTAAGATAATTATCAAGAGCCGCCTCTTTGGAATATACAGTGGGGATCGAAAGTTTGGGCACCCCAGCTAAAAATTTGTATTAATGTGCATAAAGAAGCCAAGGAAAGATGGAAAAATCTCCAAAAGGCATCCAATTACAGATTAGACATTCTTATAATATGTCAACAAAAGTTAGATTTTATTTCCATCATTTACACTTTCAAAATAACAGAAAACAAAAAAATGGCGTCTGCAAAAGTTTGGGCACCCTGCAGAGTTAATATCTTGTACTGCCCCCTTTGGCAAGTATCACAGCTTGTAAACGCTTTTTGTAGCCAGCCAAGAGTCTTTCAATTCTTGTTTGAGGTATCTTTGCTCATTCTTCCTTACAAACGTCTTCCAGTTCTTTGAGATTTCTGGTCTGTCTGTCACGCACTGCTCTTTTAAGGTCTGTCCATAGATTTTCAATTATGTTGAGGTCAGGAGATTGTGAAGGCCATGGCAAAACCTTCAGTTTACGCCTCTTGATGTAATCCCCCATGGATTTCGAGGTGTGTTTAAGACCATTATCCATTTGTAGAAGCCATCCTCTCTTTAACTTCAGCTTTTTCACAGATGGCATCAAGTTACCATCCAAAATTTGCTGAAATTTTATTGAATCCATTATTCCTTCTACTCGTGAGATGTTCCCTGTGCCACTGGCTGCAACACAACCCCAAAGCATGATTGATCCAACCCCATGCTTAACAGTTGGACAGAGGTTCTTTTCATTAAATTCTGTGCCCCTTCTTCTCCAAACGTACCTTTGCTCATTCTGGCCAAAAAGTTCAATTTTAACCTCATCAGTCCACAGAACTTGTTTCCAAAATGCATCAGGCTTGTCTATATGTTCATTTGCAAAGTTCAAATGATGATTTTTGTGGTGAGGACGTAGAAGAGGTTTTCTTCTGATGACTCTTCCATGAAGACCATATTTGTACAAGTATCTCTTTATAGTAGAATAGTGTACCACAACTCCAGTGTCTGCCAGATCTTTCTGGAGGGATCGTGCAGTCAAACGTGGGTTTTGAATTGTTTTTCTCACAATCCTGCGAGCTGTTCTGTCAGATATTTTTCTTGGTCTTCCAGATCTTGCTTTAACTTCCACTGTTCCTGATGACTGCCATTTCTTAATTACATTCCGAACAGAGGATATTGACATCTGAAAACGCTTTGCTATCTTCTTATAGCCTTCTCCAACTTTGTGAGCGTCAACTATTTTCAGTTTCAGTTTTCTAGACAACTGCTTAGAGGAACCCATGGTGCTGATTGTTGGGGCAAGGTCAGATGAGTCTGGGCATTTAAAACCTTTGAGATTGACATCACCTGGTCTTCCCAGACGATGATTGAAAACAATCCATGACACTGGCAGGTCTCAGCTTGGCAAAGGGGGCAGTGCATGCTATAAATTCTGCAGGGTGCCCAAAGTTTTGCAGACGCCATTTTTTTGTTTTCTGTTATTTTGAAAGTGTAAATGATGGAAATAAAATCTAACTTTTGTTGACATATTGTAAGAATGTCTAATCTGTAATTGGATGCCTTTTGGAGATTTTTCCATCTTTCCTTGGCTTCTTCATGCACATTAATACAAATTTTTAGCTGGGGTGCCCAAACTTTCGATCCCCACTGTACGTGCCTTGACTACCTTGACTACCATGCTGTCTTTATGGTAACTTACCTACATTGGGTCTGGATGGTTCCCCGTTAAGTCAGTTCTTCTATTTTAAGATTATGCATACAGGACCATTGGCTGTTTACTGAATGTACTTGAATTTCCCACCCGAGAGGCAGTGGCTTCATCTTGGTCTATTCATTTGCACCTCTATGAGCAACATGCACATGCTATGAACCCCAATCTACCCTACTGATTGATATTACTCTAATAAAGATTAGAAGTGGGTTCCAGTGCATTAATTTGGTCACATGTGCTCCTGAAGAAGGATTCCCCAAATGCTTGAGTCCACATGTGAATTGTAATCAGAATCTATGCATGTTGTGAACCCCTATATGGAGAGTAATTTTTAATGTTCTGTAATAGGTTTTTAATGGTACATAATAAAGTTGTTTTTATGGTACTCAGTTTTACTTCTATATGTCCATACAAAGTCCATGACTACATACAGGCCCGGACTGGCCATAGGGCACACTGGGCATTTGCCTGGAGGGCCGGTGCTGCGTGTATAGGAGGGGCTGGCTGGGTGGCCCATAAAGGAACCTCTTCTCTTATCCCTCTCCTGCTGCTGTGGGCTCCTGTATGCTCCCCCCGCGGCCGCCTCACCCTCATCTCCTGCAGTACTACGGTTGGGTTCTGTCAGGATAGACTGTCCCCAGTGCTGACAGTCCATCACCACCACAGACGGGAGAGGAGACAGAAAGCTGGTTCTATCCCCCCTCCTCCCACCCTCTCCTCCTGTGTCTGCCCCGCCCACACTTCCAGGCAATCTTGTGTCTTCTCTCCCCCCCCTTTTTCTTTCTTTCTTTCTTTCTTTCTTTCTTTCTTTCTTTCTTTCTTTCTTTCTTTCTTTCTTTCTTTCTTTCTCTATTTCCTTCCCTTCTTTCTTCCTTCCTTCCTTCCTTCCTTTCTCTCTTTCTCTCTCTCTCTCTCTCTCTCCCCCTCTACCTTCCTTTCTCTCTTTCTCTCTTTCTTTCACTCTCCTTCTCTCTTTCTCTCTCTTTCTCTCTTTCTCTCCCCCCCACCTCTCTCTCTCTCTTTCTCTCTCTCTCTCCCTCTCTCTACCCCTCTGTTTTCTCTTTCTTTCTCTCTCTCTCCATTTCCTCCCTTCCTTTCTTGTTTCTTTCTCTCTCCTTCCTTCCTTTCTTCCTTCCTTCCTTCGTCTCTTGTTTCTTTGTCTTTCCTTCCTTCCTTGCTTCCTTCCTTCCTTCCTTCCTGTCACACTTCCTTCCTTCGTTTCTTGTTTCTTTGTCTCTCCTTCCTTCCTTCCTTCCTTGTTTCTTTGTCTCTCCTTCCTTTCTTCCTTCCTTCGTTTCTTGTTTCTTTTTCTCTCCTTCCTTCCTTTTTTCTTTGTCTCTCCTTCCTTCCTTCCTTCCTTCCTTCCTTCCTTCCTTCCTTCCTTCCTTCCTTCCTTCCCTCCTTCCTTCCTTCCTTCCTTCCTTCCTTTCTTGTTTCTTTGTCTCCTTCCTTCCTCCTTCCTCCTTCCTTCCTTCCTTCCTTCCTTCCTTCCTTCCTTCCTTCCTTCCTTCCTTCCTTCCTTCCTTCCTTCCTTCCTTCCTTCCTCCTTCCTTCCTTCCTTCCTTCCTTCCTTTCTTTCCCTCTCACCAAAGCCCCCCAATGGGGCTCCTACAAAACAATGTGGCTTGGGGGTGCTCAGTCCAAAATGCCCAGGCCTATTTTTTGTTCCAGTCCAGGCCTGACTGCATATTTTGTTCATAGTTGTACATGGTCTTGGGGCCCCCTGTTTATCATTGGATCATGGAATATCTGTTTATCAGCATCTCCATGACCCTGGTCAGTGATCCCGGGGTGAGCATGGATAGAAAGCTCATATGGCTGCCATATTGTGCAAGCATAGACAGATTCTTTCTAATATTTATTGGCAGCTTTAGTTTGTGTGCCAGGCTGCAGGACTATAACTGGGGCATTATTTCGAGGGAGCAGGGACTGATATGATTGGTTCATAACTTGGCAATCAAAGAAAAATGAATGAAGACATGAAGAGCATTGCAGGTTGTTAATGTGCTCACACCTTTATTGATATAGTATATAATATTATCTGTTATATAGGACACAATAAACAACACGTAAGAAATGCACCATGCTAGCTATAAGAAATGCCAATAATTTACACAATAATATTACAACATTTAAATAAAAATATGAATAATATTAAAGATGACTGCTTATAATATAGATTAAAGGCAACTGGATATATTAGATTCCTGAATTTTATCAGTGAAAAAGTGTAACTCCATTTAAGGCGAGAAAAAAGCCCCCACTGAGTGATCTATGTACATTATATTTAAAGGATTTTGACAAACTTTGTTGAACATTTCACACCGGATTCTGTTCTGAAGAAATTGCTGCTCTATGTACATAGCGCACGCCTGAACTCTGCACTCTGTACATAGCGCACTCCTGAACTCTGCACTCTGTACATAGCACACTCCTGAACTCTGCACTCTGTACATAGCGCACAGCTGAACTCTGCACTATGTACGTAGCACACTCCTGAACTCTGCACTATGTACATAGCGCACGCCTGAACTCTGCACTCTGTACATAGCACACCCCTGAACTCTGCACTCTGTACATAGCGCACAGTTGAACTCTGCACTATGTACGTAGCACACTCCTGAACTCTGCACTCTGTACATAGCGCACTCCTGAACTCTGCACTCTGTACATAGCACACTCCTGAACTCTGCACTCTGTACATAGCGCACAGCTGAACTCTGCACTATGTACGTAGCACACTCCTGAACTCTGCACTATGTACATAGCGCACTCCTGAACTCTGCACTCTGTACATAGCGCACGCCTGAACTCTGCACTCTGTACGTAGCGCACGCCTGAACTCTGCACTCTGTACATAGCGCACTCCTGAACTCTGCACTCTGTACATAGCGCAGTCCTGAACTCTACACTCTGTACGTAGCGCACGCCTGAACTCTGCACTCTGTACATAGCGCACTCCTGAACTCTGCACTCTGTACATAGCGCAGTCCTGAACTCTACACTCTGTACGTAGCGCACGCCTGAACTCTGCACTCTGTACATAGCGCACGCCTGAACTCTGCACTCTGTACATAGCGCACTCCTGAACTCTGCACTCTGTACATAGCGCACGCCTGAACTCTGCACTCTGTACGTAGCGCACGCCTGAACTCTGCACTCTGTACATAGCGCACTCCTGAACTCTACACTCTGTACATACTGCACTCCTTAATTCTGCAATCTGTACATAGCGCACTCCTGAATTCTGCACTCTGTACATAGCGCACGCCTGAACTCTGCACTCTGTACATAGCGCACTCCTGAATTCTGTACTCTGTGCACAGCATACTTCTGAACTCTGCATACATATTCTTGCAGATACAACCAGCCCTTTGAGGGCAACCATAATGCCAATCAGGGGCGGACTGACCATTTGGAAATTTGGGCACTGCCCGAGAGCCCGGGGTCAGTAGGGGGCCCCATGAGATGCCCCTGGTACCTTTTTTATAGGTTTTTTTGAGTTTGGGTAAGGACACAGGGGCCCCATGATCCCCTATTGCCCAGGGGCCCCATGAGTTGTCAGTCCGCCCCTGGTTGTAACACTTTAAAGAAGAAGTGGAAGAGACAGGTTTACAATGATGGAACAGCTGTTCTGCACTTCATCTCTCTTCAAGTGCTTCACTCATTGCATTTTTCATTGCCCCATGAGTTGTCAGTCCGCCCCTGATGCCAATGCAGCCCTCTAATTAATTGACACCCCTAAATTAAAGATACAGGCTTTCAGGATCCCATAGGCCCCTTTTTCAGCCTTTCACAATTCTGAAAATGGTTTTGAAAACCACATATTTGTATATGGAAGGTTCAATTCAAATAAGAACTGACTATGGCAGTATTTACAACACAAATTTATTTTACATTTATTTAAAGTCACTCATTGCATTTTGCATCCTAATTTTGATGGAAGTTCTTGAGTTCAGGCTTTGCTTTTTACTTAATAAGGCATAAAGAATGGGATTCAGGCAACAGCTGACGGTCACCAGGCAAATGCAAAGAGAGCTCATGGTCAAGTCTAAATGCAATTGTTGGATATTTGTCCGCTTCGCTATAAATGGCCACACATTGTATGGAAACCAACAGCCGAAAAAGCCTCCCACAGCTGCCGAGATGATCTTGAAAGTCCTCTGAAATGCCTGGGGCCGTTTATATTTACCAGAATGTAATTTATAGATAATAAAGCCATAGCAGATAAGGATTATGGCAAAAGGCAATGCAAACATGATAAGACTTCGGGAAATCATAAAATATTTTTTATAGGATTCATTTGCTGCATCCAGAGGCTCAGGTACATCATAAATTTTTAGGTCTTCACGCTCTGGGATGGAGGCAAAAAAGGTATGAATTTCATCAGGGAAAATATATATTTGTAGTATCACTAGTGCAAAACACAAGATCCAAAGAACCACCGAAGCAGCGATGGCTATCCGCCGTGTTCGATGTATTTTTGCCCAAAGAGGCCAAAAAATGGTCACAAATCGATCAATACTAATAACTGTTAAGAAAGCAACACTGGTAAAAGAGTTTATGTGCAGGACGGTAACATTCAAATAGGTAATGGATGAAGGAATTTCGTAATGATCCAGTAGAAGCCACTCGGCAATACGCACAGGAAGGGAGATACAACACAAGAAGTCAGCCATGGCCAAATTGAAAAACCAAACGGCACTGGTGGTCTTCATTCTGCAGCCGGCGATCCATATGACCAAACCATTTCCTACGACTCCCACTATAAATGTGAAAATGTAACAACTGATAGTTGTTAATTTTGTGATGTTGTACGCTAGCTCATATGAGGATTCGGAATACATAGTACCCTTTTTGGTTTTTTTTTTGCAGCTTGAGCTGAATTCTTCAAGCTAGATGCGCACCTATTAAAAAAAAAAAAGTAAGAAAGTGTTAAAAAGGACGAAATGACATACTCCAGGATTCACGTGTTCTTTGTATTGAGTTGTGGATGTATCTAATGTGTACTCTTTAACCCCTTGCCTACAGGGCACTTCTACCCCCTTCCTGCCTACAGGGCACTTCTACCCCCTTCCTGCCTACAGGGCACTTCTACCCCCTTCCTGCCTACAGGGCACTTCTACCCCCTTCCTGCCCACAGGGCACTTCTACCCCCTTCCTGCCCACAGGGCACGTCTACCCCCTTCCTGCCCACAGGACACTTCTACCCCCTTCCTGCCTACAGGGCACTTATACCCCCTTCCTGCCTACAGGGCACTTCTACCCCCTTCCTGCCCGCAGGACACTTCTACTCCCTTCCTGCCTACAGGGCACTTCTACCCCCTTCCTGCCTACAGGGCACTTCTACCCCCTTCCTGCCTACAGGGCACTTCTACCCCCCTTCCTGCCTACAGGACACTTCTACCCCCTTCCTGCCTATAGGGCACTTATACCCCCTTCCTGCCTACAGGACACTTATACCCCCTTCCTGCCTACAGGGCACTTATACCCCCTTCCTGCCTACAGGACACTTCTACCCCCTTCCTGCCTACAGGGCACTTCTACCCCCTCCCTGCCTACAGGGCACTCCTACCCCCTTCCTGCCTACAGGACACTTCTACCCCCTTCCTGCCTACAGGGCACTTCTACCCCCTTCCTGCCTACCGGGCACTTCTACCCCCTTCCTGCCTACAGGGCACTTCTACCCACTTCCTGTCCAGGCCAATTTTCAGCTTTCAGCGCTGTCACATTTTGAATGACAATTGCACGGTCATGCAACACTGTACCCATATGACATTTTTATCATTCTTTTGAGACAGATAGAGCTTTCTTTTGATGGTATTTTGTCACCTCTGGGTTTTTTATTTTTTGCTAAACAAACCAAAAACGACGGAAAATTTTGAAAAAAAAGTTTTTTCTTAGTTTCTGTTATAAAATGTTGTAAATAAGTTATTTTTCTCCTTCGCTGATGTGCGCTAATGAGGCTGCAGTGATGGGCACTGATAGGCTGCACTGATGGGCACTGATAGGCTGCACTGATGGACACTGATGAGGAGCCACTGGTAGGTGGCACTTATGGGCATTGACAGGCATCACTGATGGGCACTGAAAGGCAGGACTCATACATGGCACTGATAGGCGGCACTGATGGGCACTGATGAGGAGCCACTGGTAGGTGGCACTGATGGGCATTGACAGGCATCACTGATGGGCACTGAAAGGCAGTACTCATATATGGCACTGATAGGTGGCACTGATGGGCACTGATGAGGAGCCACTGGTAGGTGACACTGATGGGCATTGACAGGCATCAATGATGGGCACTGAAAGGCAGTACTCATATATGGCACAGATAAGAGGCAATGATAGGCAGCACTGACTGGCACTGTTAGGTGGCACTGATTGGCACTGTTAGGTGGCACTGACTGGCACTGTTAGGCATCACTGATAGGTAGCACTGGTGGGCACTGATAGGCAGCACTGATGCGCCTTGATAGGCGGCACTGACTGACAGTTTTAGGCAGAACTGACTAGCATTGATAGGTGGCACTGATTAGCACTGATATGTGGCACTGAAAGGCAGCTCAGATGGGCACTGATATGTGACATTGATGTGCACTGGTAGGCACTGATATGTAGCATTGATGTGGCACTGATGAGCACTGGCAGGTGGCATTGATGAGCACTGACAGCTGGCATTGATGGACACTGACAGGTGGCACTGCTGGGGCTACACAGATCATCAGGGCACACTGTGTAGATGTCCCCTCAGCGTGACAGCTGGTGAGGAGAGAAATGCCGATAACCGGCATTTTCATATTTACATGCGATCAGCTGTGATTGGACACAGCTGATCGCATGACAGAGCCGACGTCTTCGGCTCTTTCCATTGATTGGTGATCCGCTGTGTCTGAGGAACACAGCGCACCATTGATAGCCGCGCTGCACGCCCCCGGAGCCGCGAACGCGCGGTTAGAGTGGAAGGACGTCATGTGATGTCCTCCGAGAACAAGAGAACCGCCTTGCGCCCGTCATTTCCTTATATGGCAGGTGGGAGGCGGTTAATGTAAAAGTATTATATTGGCAAGAATACCATTTCTCTGTTATGGTAATATCCACTGCCATGTTCAAATGGGCCTAAGAGAATTCTCTTTGGTAAGGGAATAAAAATGATTGGAAATGAAGAAAGTGTTAAAAAGGTAAGCTTGTTGATGAGTCCTTTTCCCAAAGTTTACACACAAGATTTACACACAAAGCAAAAAGAAGAGAAGGATAGCTATGTTAAATGTTGTATTTATGAATGAATAAAGGAAATCTGGTGGTATGCCTAAATGTATTGTGAAAAAAACAACCTCGGCTTTTTGCATAATTGAAAAATAATATTTATTTGTTAAAAGAACACACCAATTCTCAAAAAGAACATTGGGGAACTGGAGAAAGTACAGAGAAGGGCAACCAAACTGATAAGAGGCATGGAGGAGCGATAAGAGGAAATGAATTTATTCTCTGAATTTATGTATAATACATAAGGGGGGATATGATCTCCATGTATAATACATAAGGGGGGATATGATCTCCATGTATAATACATAAGGGGGATATGATCTCCATGTATAATACATAAGGGGGATATGATCTCCATGTATAATACATAAGGGGGATATGATCTCCATGTATAATACATAAGGGGGGATATGATCTCCATGTATAATACATAAGGGGGGATATGATCTCCATTTATAATACATAAGGGGGGATATGATCTCCATGTATAATACATAAGGGGGGATATGATCTCCATTTATAATACATAAGGGGGGATATGATCTCCATTTATAATACATAAGGGGGGATATGATCTCCATGTATAATACATAAGGGGGGATATGATCTCCATTTATAATACATAAGGGGGGATATGATCTCCATGTATAATACATATGGGGGGATATGACCTCCATGTATAATACATAAGAGGGATATGATCTCCATATATAATACATAAGGGGGGATATGATCTCCATGTATAATACATAAGGGGGGATATGATCTCCATGTATAATACATAAGGAGGGATATGATCTCCATGTATAATACATAAGGGGGGATATGATCTCCATGTATAATACATATGGGGGGATATGACCTCCATGTATAATACATAAGAGGGATATGATCTCCATGTATAATACATAAGGGGGGGATATGATCTCTATGTATAATACATAAGGGGGGATATGATCTCCATGTATAATACATAAGGGGGGATATGATCTCCATGTATAATACTTAAGGGGGGATATGATCTCTATGTATAATACATAAGGGGGGATATGATCTCCATGTATAATACATAAGGGGGGATATGATCTCCATGTATAATACATAAGGATGGATATGATCTCCCTGTATAATACATAAGGGGGGATATGATCTCCATGTATAATACATAAGGGGGATATGATCTCCATGTATAATACATAAGGGGGATATGATCACCATGTATAATACATAAGGGGGATATGATCTCCATGTATAATACATAAGGGGGGTATGATCTCCATGTATAATACATAAGGGGGGTATGATCTCCATGTATAATACATAAGGGGGGTATGATCTCCATGTATAATACATAAGGGGGGATATGATCTCCATGTATAATACATAAGGGGGATATGATCTCCATGTATAATACATAAGGGGGGATATGATCTCCATGTATAATACATAAGGGGGATATGATCTCCATGTATAATACATAAGGGGGATATGATCTCCATGTATAATACATAAGGGGGATATGATCTCCATGTATAATACATAAGGGGGGTATGATCTCCATGTATAATACATAAGGGGGGATATGATCTCCATGTATAATACATAAGGGGGGTATGATCTCCATGTATAATACTTAAGGGAGGATATGATCTCCATGTATAATACATAAGGGGGGATATGATATTATAGTATAACATTCCTGTATCAAACCATTTCATAAAGAAAACTAACAAAAAAAACATTGTATAAATGATAACATACAAATATATAGCATTATTTTCAATGGTCAGCATTCGGAACATATGTTCTACCCAACCATCTAGAATAGAATCTGAAATATATTTGGAGACCGTCTAGGAAAAAGAATTGAGTAAATCAGTCCATGTAAATCCATTTTTGACCCTTACCTACCTTACTCACATAGACCGGTCTTTCAAAGATGTGACAAGTTGCCCAGTTTATAAATTGCGTGTGGCTGAAACTGCTTCTGATGTTAGCTTTGGGGCTTGGCTGTCTTCTTCTATGATCTTGAAGATGATCAACAGCCTTAGCAACGTCTTCCCTTAGCATTGTTTATACTGTATCATTTTGTCACATCTTGTAAAGATATGTAAGTATTAGAGATGAGCGAATTATTCAAAAATTCGGTTTGGCTGATTCGCCGAATTCGCCGATTAAATTCGCTTCGTGCCGAATATATTCGCTGCGAATTTAACTTATAAAAAGGGTGTTTCTAGGCTTCAGAGAGCCTTTATATTAGTGCAGAACACTGTACCTTTAATTTAAATGCCCTTGGAGTCTGCTGGGGAAGAGAAATAATACTGTCAGTCAGTATGACATGCAGATGAGTGCCGTCGATCTTAGAATCACCGCACACTTCACTCATTTGGGCAGTCACGGGGCCAAAACCAGAGTGTGGAGCCACAGTGTGGCGGTGGAGGCAGCAGCAATGGGAGGCCATACAGCACCCTATGACAAAATGGAACCCACCAGCAGTGTGAGGAGACCTGAAAGTGGCACATGGCAGAGTGTGGCGATGGAGACAGCAGCAATGGGAGGCCGTACAGGGACCCATGAGACACTCTGGACCTGGCAGCAGCATGAGGAGGCGGTACAGGGGCCCATGACACACTCTGGACCTGGCAGCAGCATGAGGAGGCGGTACAGGGGCCCATGACAGATTACGGGCCTGGCAGCAGCATGAGGAGTCGGTACGGGGGCCCATGGCAGATTACGGACCTGGCAGCAGCATGAGGAGGCGGTACAGGGACCCATGGCAGAGTGGCGGAGCGTAAGCAGCTAAAATTGAAGGCCATACAGAGGCCTATGTTAAAAAGTCCCCCCAGCAGCAGCGTGGGGAGACGACTATCAAGAGTCCAATGGCAGAGTGGCGGAGCAGAAGCAGCTTCAATTGAAGGCCATACACAGGCCTAGGTTAAAAAGCGGAAGCCGTCAGCAGCGTGAGCAGACGACAGAGACACATGGCGCAGGGTGGCGGTGGAGGCAGCAGCAATGGAAGGCCATACAGCACCCTATCACAAAATGGAACCCACCAAGAGTGTAAGGAGACCTGAAAGTGGCACATGGCGCAGGGTGGCGGTGGAGGCAGCAGTATTCGGAAGACATACACAGGACTAGTTTAAAAAGCGGAAGCCGTCAGCAGCGTGAGCAGACGACAGAGGCACATGGCGCAGGGTGGCGGTGGAGGCAGCAGTATTTGGAAGCCATACACAGGCCTAGGTTTAAAACTGGAACCCAGCAGCGGGAGCAGACGACAAAGACGCACATGGCAGAGGATGGATCTGGCAGCAGTATGAGAAGGCGGTACAGGGGCCCGTGGCACAGTGTGGTGATGGGGGCTACAGCAACTGGATGCCAGAAAGTGGCCGATAGGGCTATATACTGCATGACTACATAGGTGGTTTTTATAGTACTTTATTTTGGCCTCCCTCTCAGCAGGTGTGAAAAAGGCCACCATTTTTGAACGGTAGCGACGGTCCAACAAGGTGGACAGCCAAAAGTCATCCCTCTGTCTGATGGTTATTATTCGGCTGTCGCTACGCAAGCAACCGAGCATGCTATGGGCCATTTGTGCCAAGGAATGCGAGGGACTCCCTGCCTCCATCTCCACAGCATACTGCCACGGTGCGTCTGGGTCCTCTGTCTCCTCCTCCTCCTCCTCTACCAGATGCTCCTGCTCCTCCACTCCTGTTCGCTGAGTGGAAAAACCACCCATTTCACTCAATAATTCCTGAGCACCAATGTCCTCCTCTACCTCCTCCTCTTCTTCCTGTCCTGCCCCCACAGGGGTCATGTGGCGTTGAGATCTGTGTGCCACGTCTACCGCACCCTGACCAGCCATTGTTAACAGCATTTGTTCCAGGACGTGCAACAGAGGAATGACGTCGTTCATCCCATAGTCCTGCCGACTCACGAATAGCGTGGCCTCCTCAAAGGGCCTGAGCAAGCGGCAGGTGTCACGCATGAGCTGCCAATGGCTGACATCGAAGTTACACAGGGGAGTACCTTTATCCGCTTGTAACATCAGGAAATCGGTGATGGCCTTTCGCTGTTCGTAAAGGCGGTCTAACATATGTAGGGTTGAATTCCACCTTGTTGCAACGTCGCAGATCAGGCGATGCTGTGGAATTCTGTTCTGCCGCTGCAGCTCAAGGAGGGTGTGCTTTGCGTTGTAGGAATGGCTGAAATGCATGCAAAGTTTACGTGACATTTTAAGGATGTCTTGCAGTGGGATGGTGGATTTTAGGAACCGCTTGACAACCAGATTGAACACGTGAGCCATGCATGGCGCATGGCACAACCTTCCTTGACGCAGAGCAGACACCATGTTCTTTCCGTTGTCGGTCAACATGGTTCCGATTTTCAGTTTGCGCGGAGACAGCCATCTGTCGATTTCTCTGTTCATTACACTCAGAAGTTCCTCCCCTGTGTGACTACGTTCGCCAAGGCATACCAGGTGCAGCACAGCGTGACACCGTTGCGCCCTGCACATGTGATATGCCGGTCGGGTAATGGGACTTGGCACGGGGGTGGCGGCTGAGGACACGGCGGAAGAAGAGGTGGTAGAGGCGGACATCTTTTGTGGACCAAGGACGTGCAAACGTGGAGGCAAAAGCGGCGTGACCTGTCCAAGTTGCTGGTGCGGCTGTGCCGGCACCACGTTCACTCAGTGGGCCGTAAATGACATGTACTGTCCCTGACCGTAGTTACAGCTCCACACGTTGGCGCTGCCGTGCACTTTGGCAGAGACCGACATGCTCAAAGACTGGCCCACCATCTCTTCTACATGTGAATGCAGGGCTGGCACTGCCTTTTTGGCGAAGAAATGCTGGCTTGGCACTCTCCACCGCGGCTCGGCACAAGCCATCATTTCTCGGAAAGGTGCTGAGTCCACCACTTGGAAAGGGAGGGACTGCAGCACCAGCAACTTGGACAGGAGGACGTTCAGCTTCTGCACCGTCGGGTGCGTGCTCGCAAACTGTTGTCTCTTGGAAACGGATTCCAAGAAAGACTGCTGACGGAATCCGTGAAGAGGAGTAGCAGGAGAAGGAGCATCTGAACGAGCGGAAGATGCCAACGAGCGACAACTCCCCTCAGCAGAGGTGTTGGAGCCTTGACTGGCTGATAGAGGGCGATTGACGTCGGGTGACGGAGCAAGTAACGGAGCGGGTGATGGAGCAGGGGCTGGGGCAGGCAGAACCGCCGTATCTTTATCACGGTTTTCCCAGGCCACCGAATGGCGACGCTGCATATGCTGACGCAACGCTGTAGTCCCAACATTGGCCCCCTGGCCACGCTTGACTTTCTGGCCACATAGTCGACATACGGCTACGTTTACTTCCTCGGGAGGCGTGACGAAAAATTGCCACACCGCCGAGTAGGAAACTTTGCCCCCGCTACTCCTCACTGGCTGACTGCTACTGCCTCCGTGCACACCGGCACCACTACTGGCCGTGGTGGTAGGCTGCAGTGGAGCTGGTGCTCTACTCCGTGGCCGTTTGCCTCCACTGACACTGCTGCGACCCTGCTGCCTCCTGGGCAACCCACCGACTGTTTTGCTCGCTGGCAAGCTGGCACCCTCTTCTCCTGATGATGCGGAAGCAATAGCCTGATGACGACGAGGCTGCCAAGTGCGATCAGCCTCATCATCATCAATTAGGGTCTCCGCGTCACTACTAGCCCCCTCGGCTGCGTGTGGGTCAGGAGACAGACCTGTCTCTAGACCGGCTACCGAGCCACTCTCCTCGCCAGTACTTGTTCGCCTGGCTGCTGAAGAGGCGGATGTCTCCCCCCGTTCCTGACCGCCCTCTGTTAGCTCTTCCTCACTGTACAGTGGGGCTGAGCCCACAGCATGCGATACTTCGCTTGGTGAGGGAACACCAAAGGACAGGGGCAGGTCGAGGACACGTGATTTCAGTGGGCTTGCTCCCGGGCCATGCCAACTAACGGTTGTGTCTGACGTACCCACCGACCGTTGGCTGTAGGTGTCAGAGGTGACCTGGGAAGAGGAAGACGACCGAGTCAACCAATCGATGACGGCAGGGTTGTCGGTGGAGACACGACCGCTGGATGACACCGGGAGCACTGGCCTCTGGCTGCGACTAGTGCTGCCTCGACCCCTTCCTCTGCTGCCACGTCTGCTCGCTCCTGAAACATTGCCTCCTCTGCCACTCCTCTGCGTGTTGTCTGACATACTCTTTAATTCAATAAGCACCCCAAAAATAAAACCGGATTTAACTCTTTGAACGTACAATAGTGGTTGTGAAGCAGAAAGTCAGTTTATTTAGCACAATCGGTCAATTGCAGCTTGCCGTTGGCTGTAAACTGTACGTTTATGTCACTGGAATGCACTAATCACCCAAAAAATATTACCGCCACCCGGCGTGTAAATGGATCTAACTCTTTGAACGTACAATAGTGGTTGTGAAGCAGAAAGTCAGTTTATTTAGCACAATCGGTCAATTGCAGCTTGCCGTTGGCTGGAAACTGTACGTTTCTGTCACTGGAATGCACTAATCACCCAAAAAATATTACCGCCAGCCGGCGTGTAAATGGATTTAACTCTTTGAACGTACAATAGTGGTTGTGAAGCAGAAAGTCAGTTTATTTAGCACAATTGGTCAATTGCAGCTTGCCGTTGGCTGGAAACTGTACGTTTCTGTCACTGGAATGCACTAATCACCCAAAAAATATTACCGCCACCCGGCGTGTAAATGGATCTAACTCTTTGAACGTACAATGGTGGTTGTGAAGCAGAAAGTCAGTTTATTTAGCACAATCGGTCAATTGCAGCTTGCCGTTGGCTGGAAACTGTACGTTTATGTCACTGGAATGCACTAATCACCCAAAAAATATTACCGCCACCCGGCGTGTAAATGGATCTAACTCTTTGAACGTACAATGGTGGTTGTGAAGCAGAAAGTCAGTTTATTTAGCACAATCGGTCAATTGCAGCTTGCCGTTGGCTGGAAACTGTACGTTTCTGTCACTGGAATGCACTAATCACCCAAAAAATATTACCGCCAGCCGGCGTGTAAATGGATTTAACTCTTTGAACGTACAATAGTGGTTGTGAAGCAGAAAGTCAGTTTATTTAGCACAATCGGTCAATTGCAGCTTGCCGTTGGCTGGAAACTGTACGTTTATGTCACTGGAATGCACTAATCACCCAAAAAATATTACCGCCAGCCGGCGTGTAAATGGATCTAACTCTTTGAACGTACAATAGTGGTTGTGAAGCAGAAAGTCAGTTTATTTTGCACAATCGGCAAACTGCAGCACCAACTGTGCACGACAGCAACCAAAAAAAAAAAATGGTGTATGTCACTTTAAATTTTCGATTCTTTGATAGCTGTGGCCCTGAGTAACGATTCTGTGTCCCTGAGTAACAATTCTGTGTCCCTGAGTAACGATTCTGTGTCCCTGAGTAACGATTCTGTGTCCCTGAGTAACGATTCTGTGTCCCTGAGTAACGATTCTGTGGCCCTAAAGTCTCTGTGGCCCTAACTCTGTCCCTTAATACAGACAGGTCTGTCTCTCTTGAATGACCGGAGGCTAATGGAGAATTCTAAGATGGCCGCGATTTATAGCTCCACCATTACACAGTGCTGGCTGGCTGCTGATTGGCTAATGCGATCACATGTCATGATTCATGACTCATGAATGCATTATGGGTCAGCGCGCCTTGTCTGCGCGCCTTCCCAGAGATCCCCGCCCCATCTTCTCTGTCCATTTTCTCCTATCGCCACACATGTCGCCGCCATTTTTGGGAAAATTCGATTCGTGCATCCGAAGTTTGCTAATCTTCGGATTCGTCGCGAATCGAATTTTTCCAAATCTTCGGAACGAATTCCACTTCGTCATGTTCGATTCGCTCATCTCTAGTAAGTATATCAGTGTATTGCTATCTGTTATGAGGGAAGACTTCACATGAAGAACACGCGATCCACATCATGCTATGATCATACAATAAGATTGCATAGCAAATGGAAAATATTTCTGGTAACTTTACATTTTAATTGTTTATACTTACAGTGGTTGTAAAGGCTGAAGGTGCATTCTATGCATGAAGGTAAAAAACCTTCTGTGTCTAGCCGTGCCCCCCAGCCCGCTTAATACTTACCTGAGACTCATTACGATCCAGCTATGTGAATGACAGCCTTGGCTGTCCCGAGTCTCTGCCTCCTCATTGGCTGAGACAGCAAGGGGGGGGGGGCTTGGCTCAGACAGCAAGGGAGGGGGGGCATTGGCTCAGACAGCAAGGGAGGGGGGGCATTGGCACAGACAGCAAGGGAAGGGGGCATTGGCTCAGACAGCAAAGGAGGGGGGCATTGGCTCAGACAGCAAGGGAGGGGGGGCATTGGCTCAGACAGCAAGGGAGGGGGCATTGGCTCAGACAGCAAGAGAGGGGGGGCATTGGCTCAGACAGAAAGGGAGGGAAGCATTGGCTCAGACAGCAAGGGAGGGGGGCATTGGCTCAGACAGAAAGGGAGGGGGGCATTGGCTCAGACAGCAAGGGGGGGGGCATTGGCTCAGACAGCAAGGGAGGGGGGCATTGGCTCAGACAACAAGAGAGGGGGGGCATTGGCTCAGACAGCAAGGGAGGGGGGCATTGGCTCAGACAGCAAGGGAGGGGGGCATTGGCTCAGACAGCAAGGGAGGGGGGCATTGGCTCAGACAGCAAGAGAGGGGGGGCATTGGCTCAGACAGCAAGGGAGGGGGGCATTGGCTCAGACAGCAAGGGAGGGGGGCATTGGCTTAGACAGCAAGGGAGGGGGGCATTGGCTCAGACAGCAAGAGGGGGGGGGGCATTGGCTCAGACAGCAAGAGGGGGGGGGGCATTGGCTCCTTCTGCTGTCAATCGCAGCCAGTTAGCCAATGAGGAGAGAGGGGACGGGGCCAAGCCATGGCTCCATGTGTGAATGGACACATGCAGCGGCGGGTGCCCCCATAGCAAGCTGCTTGACGCCCAACAGGCAGGAGGAGCCAGGAGAGCCTGCAGGAGGATCCAGGCTGCTCTGTACAAAACCACTGCAAACAGTAGGTATGTATAGACATGTTTGTTATTTTCCAAAAAAAAAAAAAACCTTTAGGATTACTTTAAAGCTGAATACCAGGACTATATAAAATCCAACCATGCAATCCCATATGGAAGAAAAATATATCTGAAATATATTTTAAAAATATCCTTCCCAAATATATTGATATATATTTGAAATGCTACAATTTTGACCATATTCAATATATTACAATAAATATATATATATTTATTTCAGGTACTTATATATCGCTGTCAATTTACACAGCGCTTTACACATATATTGTACATTCACATCAGTCCCTAATCCTCAAGGGGTGTACAATCTAAGGTCCCTAACTCACATTCATATACTAGGGCCAATTTAGACAGCAGCCAATTCGCCTACCAGCATGTCTTTGGAGTACCCGGAGGAAACCCACGCAGGCACAGGGAGAACATGCAAACTCCAGGCAGGGGGTGCCGTGGCTGGGATTTGAACCAACGACCCGAGTACTGCCAGGTGGTACCAATGCTAACCATTTAGCCACTGTGCTGCCCATATATATAAATATATATATAAATATATATATATATATACTGCATGTTGAAATGCATTTTTATTACAAAATATATGAAAAATATTTTTAAAAATACATTTCAAATATACTGTATGTCTTTAATAATACGAATCTACATTTTTGGAATGCATTTACAAATATATGTAAAAATACATTACTTTTTTTATATGTTAAAAAAAATCTGAAGAATATATTTAAAAAATAGATATTTTTAAAAATATATATATTTTTTAAATATATTCTTCAGATTTTTTTTATAGCAATATATTTGGGAAGAATACTTTTTAAAATATATGTCAAATGAGCTCTGAGGAAGAAGGTACGACCTTCGAAACGCGTCAGCTGTACTGAGTGTCTACCCCCATGATGGGATTCGTGCTGGCCTCTTGTCTCTGAAGTCCCTTGGAGGACTTACATGCCTGTTTTTATTCGCAGTTTGTGAGTACCATTCTTTTACTAATAAATTTTGGTTACTAAGGTAATGCGCAAGGTTGGTGCGCTTCTTGTTTTTTTTTTTTTCACTTTGAAATATATTTTTCTTCCATGTGGGATGGGCTCCCCTTCGCTGCATGGGTTAAATGCTCATTTTGTCTAGTTGGGTTGGAATAACTACAGAAGAGTTAGCGCTCTTCTACACTCTCTGATGTCCTTGGCATGTGGACGGGCTCTCACAGTCCCCACATACAGTCCCAGACCATTGTAATGAATGAAGGATATCATCCTGGATATCAACCTCCTATGATTTAAGGTTCATTCAATGCAGTGAGCGTAACACCATAATTGTGGGTGAA
This sequence comes from Staurois parvus, assembly GCF_062004578.1. Classification (NCBI taxonomy): domain Eukaryota; kingdom Metazoa; phylum Chordata; class Amphibia; order Anura; family Ranidae; genus Staurois; species Staurois parvus. The sequence goes on along the minus strand of NW_028319909.1, from coordinate 1,040,382 downwards.
TGGCACAGCACCACCGAATTTAAGAAGATTGTTGACACATTCGTGGTGGACTCTTATGGAATGATATGTGGACTGTTATATTAACCACTTCCAGTCCGGACACTTTCCCCCCCTTCCTGACCAGGGCAATTTTCAGCTTTCAGCGCTATCACACTTTGAATGACAATTGCGCGGTCATGCAATACTGTACCCATATGAAGTTTTTACCATTTTTTTGAGACAGATAAAGCTTTATTTTGGTGGTATTTGTTCACTGCTGGGATTTTTATTTTTTTTGCTATGTAAATGAAAATGTCCAAAAATTTAAAAAAAAAAAGTGTTTTTCTTATAAAATTTTGCAAATAATCTTTCATCATAAATCTTGACCAAAATTTATTCCGTTATATTTTTAGTAAAAAAAAATAAGGCAAATTAGTTTTTAACCAAAAATTATAATTTTTAAACATTATTTTTACATTTCTATTTTATTTTTTTATATTATTATTTATGGGTTTTTTTTTTTTTACATACTGTCACCCTAGCAGTACAGTGTCACCATGGTGACACTGTACTACTTGTTGGGGTGATGAAGATTTTTTTTTTTTTTTTTTTTACAGTGATTGCTTTTACACCCATATAGGATGTAAAAGCAATAATTTCTCTTTCTCTCTGTCTGCATTCTTGCAGCCATTGAGAAATACTGAGTGAGCTGTGATTGGTCACAGCTTGTCACATTGTACAAGGCTGTTGTGACTAGCCCTGTACCATGTGACCTCTGTGATCATTCACAGATTTCACACGTAGTAAGCAATGATGTCAGAAGTGACATCTTGCTTACTACTTTGCATGTGATCACTGATTGGCCAATCAGTGATCACATGATCGGGACCTCGTACAGAGGTCCCGTCCGACGATTGGTGTTTCACTGTGTCCGGAGGACACAGAGGGCACCAGATCACGGTGCTGCGCGCTCCCAAGGAGCGCGCACAGCTAGAGAAGGCGGGTGCCGTTTATGAACGGCAACCCGCCCCTGGAGTGCCACCGCCCTGCCGTTTATAAACAGCAGGCGGACGGCAAGAGGTTAATAAGAATTTTGGGGTCAATATTTACATTACACATATACTACTGTGCAAAAGTTTTAGGCAGGTGTGGAAAAATGCTATAAATTAAGAATGCTTAAAGAAATAGAAGTGTCCATAGTTTATTATTATCAATTAACAAAATGGAAAGTAAATGAACAGAAGAGAAATCCAAATCAAATCAATATATGGCGTGACCCCCCACCCCCATTGCCTTCAAAAAAGCACCAATGCTTCTAGGCAGACTTTCATACAGTTTTTGAAGGAACTCTGCAAAGGATTGTTGCAAACATCTTGGAGAACTATTGGCAAATGTCTGTGTAACTTGCGAGCCAGTCTGTATCCACCAAATATTAACCTCTCAAAACCAAGGGAATGGACACTGACCGTCCAAAATATATATAGGATCGCAAACACTCAACACAACACTACCTGGGTGTCCAAAAAGTCATAAATATATAATGTGTTGCGCTCCCAGTGACAATATCTTTGATGTATATATCTAATTAACCTTGCTATGCAAAATGATTTTCAGGTATTAAAAAATATGCAAAATCAAACTATGTGAGTGATTTAAAAAAAAATATAAACCACTATAAAACTATATAATTTATATACACTATAGTGGTTTATATTTTTTTTAAATCACTCACATAGTTTGATTTTGCATATTTTTTAATACCTGAAAATCATTTTGCATAGCAAGGTTAATTAGATATATACATCAAAGATATTGTCACTGGGAGCGCAACACATTATATATTTATGACATCTTGGAGAACTAACCACAGATCTTCTGTGGATTTAGGCTGCCTCAAATCCTTCTGTCTCTTCATGACTCCAGGTTGTTGAGATCAGGGCTCTGTGGGAGCCAAACCATCACTTCCTTGTTCTTCTTGATACTGAAGATAATTCTTAATGACATGGGCTGCATTCAAAAAAACAAGTCCTGTGGTGATACCAAAAAAGATTTGCCAGTGCTTTTCACTACACCTCTCAACAATTATTCCAGGGGTGTATTTACCACAAGGCAAACAAGGCATTTGCCTAGGGCGGCATTTTTCAAGGGGGGCAGCACTGCCCCTTGGAAGAAGGGATGGAAGAAGGGACAAGCGTGGCATGAGGACCTGTTGGGTTCCGAGAGAGGTTGCGGGTTTCATGATAGTGTATGCACAGCCCGACTCTCGTTCCCGGGGATGTCCGGAGCTGTGAAGGTGAGTGTCTCTCTCTCTTGTCATGGGGGATGGTGGCTGGTGTATGGGGGGCAGTGGTAGCGGAAAGCTCTCTCGGGTGGGAGTCAAGGGTGTTGTTGGTCAATGTCAGGCTCTCTCTGAGGGAGGCGCTGATTTTTGTGTTGCCTAGGGCAGCACAAAACCTAAATACACCACTGAGCAAGTATATAATAAAATAACTTACATATATCAATTGTATTACACATTACTGAGTAAGGTCACATAAAGACCTATTCCAGGTCACAAAAGCCATTTGACCTATTAAGAACTTGTCTCCACAGAATGTAAATGTTGATACATTTAGGAGGAAAAAGAAAAATTTAATACTGCCGGAGATAAGTTGCAGTTGGTATTTATTGTATATAGGCAGAGCTTTTATGATTTGCATGGCCTTTATGTCATTTTACTCGGAAATTTGTAATAAAAATTATAAATGTTTTTTATGAAAAAAAATAAATAAATGTGCCAGTAATGTCTAATAGAATCTTTTTTTTTTTTTGGTTAAAGCTTGGTATACATGAGGCACCATAGTGACCTTTATTTGCCATCCAACTATGTACGAAAGAAAAATTCCTATTTATTTAAATTTCTTTTACTTTTGCAGTTGAACTGAACACAGGTCAAACTGTAGCTGCTGACTTTTAAAAAACAGCCACTTACCTGTCCCTCGGTCCCGCGGTGTGTCCCCCGCAGCCTGTTTTACCAGCCGTCTTCTCTCCCTGGGCGCCGGCATCTTCATTGTAGGCAACCGGCTGTGACAGCTTGCGGCTTCTGCGCTTTCTGAATGGTCCTGTAGTCTTCTGGGACCTGTCACTTGTCCCAAAAGACTACAGGGAGGGAGGAAGGGAGGACACCTTCCACTTCCGATCGACTAGGCGATCGGAGCGGAAGTGGGAGCGGGTACCTGTCAAATTACCCGCCCCCCAAAGGTGCCAATCCTTAATGAGGAGTGGGGGACCACTGATAAATTCACGTTCAGGAGCCCCTGAACTCTCCCTAATGTTTTCCTATGTGTCCATATATACATCGTCGTTTTCAGTTGTTTACAGGCATTTGAGTTTACAGTCGTTATTTTGACTTGCGTTCAGCAGTTGATTTTATCAGCGTTTCAAACGCAAAATGCGGCTAAACACGGCAAATCGCGTTTATAAGCATTTGCTTTTTAAAATTTTTTTTAACTCTTCCAGTTCCCGATGCTGTCCAGAGCCTTTTTTCATCATGAAAAACGCATGCAAAGCGTTTTCAAGGTGCTCAGATGGACAAAACACTGGACACAGGATGTTCCTACCAAGCTTGTCACACATTGTAATGACCATTCACACCTCAGACCTCTCCCACCCTTGGAAACAAAAGAGATGTTAATGACCATTCACACCTCAGACCTCTCCCACCCTTGCAAACAAAAGATATGTTAATGACCATTCACACCTCAGACCTCTCCCACCCTTGGAAACAAAAGATATGTTAATGACCATTCACACCTCAGACCTCTTCCCACCCTTGGAAACACAAGATATGTTAATGACCATTCACACCTCAAAGTCCTCATGAAGACCCCCTGCCAGGTGACCTTAATGATCCCTCCACCAGACACCTTTCCCATCCTTGGAAACAAAAGAAATGTTAATGAGCAACTCACACCTAGCTAATCTCAACACATACTGCTGTCTCTGCTTCTACTCTCTGTATTTCTCTGAAACAGTCTGAAATAGTTAATAATTTACCACTTTTCAGTGCATTCTGGGCATTTTGTGCATTCTGGGCATAGCTTAAAAAAAGCTTCTAAACGCAAACACTCATAAACGCGTCTAAACAGACGTTTTTTAACCTGTGTTTTCCAGCAGTCAGTTTCCATCGTTCAGAAGTGTCCTATGTACATGGGGCCTTAAAGTGGAACTTCCCCTTTTGGGTGGAACTCTGCTTTAGTATATCAGTCCTAGAAAAGCATCACAAAGCTTAAACAACTAATCTATTGTGTTATAAAGCGTAAAAAATGTTTTTACAAAGTGAACATTTCCTATTCCTTTAGTAAATCCACCCCAATATGTAACACTTTTATTATATAATCATAAATCCCTAGCGCCAAATAAATATATCATATTATGTGTACCAAAATTAATTTTCAAGCTGCTTTACATAAGTGCAATGTACACCAAACTATATGAAAACATTCAAACATCGCAAATAATGAAATCATATATAAATCATAAAAATATATCAAAATAAAAATTCATAAAAATTAATAGAAATAGTCCCACTCAAAAAATGTGAAAAATTGTGAACAAAACAAATTCTGTAAAATAACCACAAATGCCAAAAATATAAATCCTTTTTCCAATTTATTGGAATGTAAGATCGCTTTTCTGAGTTTATTAGTCATTGTTCCATTTTTGTTTTTTTTTTACCAATGGGAAGCAGGAAACTCACTCTAAGCTACGTGTGGTTAGTTCAACTCTTGTTTTGTTACAAGTATCTTCATCTGGGATGACGTCAGGCCGTTCACTGAAAAGGTGTTCCAATCTAGCTGGCATGGACTTTGTAAAGCCTTTCTTAAAATCTTGGGAACAGAAAACATAGACAAGAGGATTGATGCAGCTGTTGAAATAAGCCAAGCAGACGCAAATTTCAGAGATGATCATGTTAGCTTTCCAGTATTTGATGTTGTAGGGAACAAATGGCCACGTATTGTAGGGAAACCAACAGACGAAGAAGCAAAGCACGATGACAATGATGACTTTTAAATGTCTTCGCGAACTTTTTGGTCTTTTAAGAGATCTGACTTTGCAAGCAATCAGAATATAGGAGATGGTAATTATGAAAAATGGTACTGAAAACATGCATACATTTTGGATGATGAACATCTTATCAACCTTTCGATAATCCATTTCCTCTTTAAGCCATGCCTCATACTTAGGAAAACAGTCCGAGTTGTCTTCATAGGTGTATTTGCGCACCACGTGTGGCACGCTGCTCAACAGACAAAGCAGCCAAATAAACGCTGATACTATGCTGGCCAGTCTACGTGTCCTGTGCGTTCGACTCCAAAATGGCCACATGATGGAGACACACCGGTCAACACTGATGACAGTCAAAAAATAGACACTGGAAAACATATTGATGAGCATCACGGTCATGGCAAGCTTGCACAGATCTCTGTCAGAATATGTTTCCCAAAACATAGCCCAATGCGAAATCCGGAGAGGAAGGGCAAGGTTGCAGATGAGATCGGCAATGGCCAAGTTGAGGAACCAAACAGAACTGACGGTCTTCATCTTGAAGCTGGCAACCCAGATGACTAGACCATTTCCCATGACTCCGACAATCAATGTAATGCTGTAGCAAACAATGGATAGAATCTGTATAAATGTGTAGGCTTTGTTTATCGATGTAAGAAACCCAAGGAGCTCAACAAGGTCTGAATAGTCTGTTTGATTTGTTGCCTCAGAAGAGTCTGAAAAATCGATTACATATGATGACTCATCAGAGCTATCCAAGGAGTCGTCAGAAAAAGTTGCCATGTTTTCTTTGCTGAAAAAAGATATACATGTATGAGGAGACAGTTGTACGTTTGTATGTACATCAGCTGTTTTCTTTTTCTCTTTTTCTTTCTCTCTCCCTTTCTTTCTTTCTTTCTTTTTCTTTCTTTCTTTCTTTCTTTCTTTCTTCCTTTCTTTCTTTCTTCCTTCCTTCCTTCCTTTCTTTCTTTCTTTCTTTCTCTCTTTCTTTATCTCCTTCTTTCTCTCGCTCTCCCTCTCTCTGTCTCTCCCCTTCTCTCCCTCTCTCTCCCTCTCCATCTCCCTCTGTCTCCCCCTCTCTCTTTCTTTCTTTCTTGCTTTCTCTCTCTCTTTCTTTTTCTTTCTCTCCCTCTCCCCTCTCTCTCTCTTTCTTTCTTTCTTTCTTCCTTTCTCTCGCTCTGCTGAAAAAAGATATACATTTATGAGGAGACAGTTGTACGTTTGTATGTCCATCAGCTGTTTTCTTTTTCTCTTTTTCTCTCTCTCTCCCTTTCTTTCTTTCTTTCTTTCTTTCTTTCTTTCTTTCTTTCTTTCTTTCCTTCTTTCTTTCTCTCTCTCACCCCCTCCCTTCTTTCTCTCTTTCTTTCTTTCTTTCTTTCTTTCTTTCTTTCTTTCTTTCTTTCTTTCTTTCTTTCTCTCTTTCTTTCTTTCTCTCTTTCTTTCTTTCTCTCTTTCTCTCTTTCTTTCTTTCTTTCTTTCTTTCTTTCTTTCTTTCTTTCTTTCTTTCTATCTATCTATCTATCTATCTATCTATCTATCTATCTTTCTTTCTATCTATCTTTCTATCCTTTTTGAGGCTACATGAGCAGTTTCATTATCTGTCTAATGATTCCTTTTCTTCTTTTTAATTAATTAAAAAATTAGATTTCACCAAAGATAATAACAAGGGGTCTTGTTCTAGTAAACAGCAAATAACATTTGAATATGATTTCAGTAGGAACATAATATACTATGGACCCAATTTTAAAATCCCATACCATACCTTCCAATGGACTGTCTATTGGGCTTCTCCTCACTGTGAACGCGACAATGAAGAACGATTTTCCCTATGCTCTATTCTCTATATATTGTGGAGTTTTATGTAATCTTGAAAGCTGATGTGTCATTGCACTGTTATCACTTTCAACCGATTTGTTTAAAAGCCAAAAGTAAAAGGAAACACACGGGACACAGAGGAGATTTTTGATAAGGGCTACATAGATGGAACTGTTTGAAAAAAAAAAAAAAAAAAAAAAAAGGACATTGGGTTTAATATTTCAGAACACAGTGCAAGAATTTTCACATTTTAAATCTGAATTTAAAGCAGATTTTAAAAACAAAAATTAATGCGTTCCCTGCATTAAGGCAAAAAATGTCCTGTCAGTTGTTTCGCCATTTTGTCTCCTTTTATATTTGCCCAGGTCCTACCTCAGTCCAGCACTGTGTCCATCTACAGTGGCTCTGGTCTCTCTCTCCTGATGAACTTAAAGCGGAGTTCCACCTAAAAAAAATAAAAATAAAAGTCAGCAGCTACAAGAACTGTAGCTGCTGACTTTTAAAATACAACCACTTGCCTGTCCCTTGGTCCAGTGGAGTCCTCACCACAGCTGGTTTCACCGGCCGTCTTCTCTCCCCGGTGCCGGCATCTTCAGTGTGGGCACCTGGCTGTGATTGCTTGCAGCTTCACAGCTGGGTGCCCACTGCGCATGCGCGAGAAGTGCTGCGCTTTATGAATGGCACCGTAGTCTTCTGCGACCTGTCACATGTCCCAGAAGACTACGGGAAGGGGGGCGGAGGACAACATCTGCTTCTGACCGCCCAGGCGATCGCAGCGGAAGTGGGAGTGGATACTTGTCAAATTTGGGTATCCGCTCCCCCCTGCTCCCCAAAGGTGCCAATCCTTAATGGGGAGCGTGGGACAAAGGCTTAAAGTGAAAATTCCCCTTTAGGGTGGAGCTCCACGTTCACTGGCCGTCTTCTCTCCCCGGCACCGGCATCTTCAGTGTGGGCACCCGGCTGTGACAGCTTGAGGCTTCACAGCCGGGTGCCCACTGCGCATGCGCGAGAAGCTGTGCACTTTGTGAATGGCCATGTAGTCTTCTGAGCCCTGTCATGTGTCCCAGAACACTACGGGGAGGGAGGACAACTTCCGCTTCCGACCACCCAGGCGATTGCAGTGGAAGTGGGAGCAGGTACTTATCAAATTCAGGTACTCACTCCCCAAAGGTGCCAATCCTTAATGGGGAGCGGAGGACAAAGGCTTAAAGCGGAACTTCCCCTTTTGGGTGGAGCTCCGCTTTAAAGACTGAAGCAGGATCCATTAGCTCTGAATGGCATAGTATGAATTCGGGGGGAAAGTCCATGCTTGTTTTTTTTTGTGTTTTTTGAGGGGTTCCCCCATTAACATCTATATCAGAGCCTCATCTATACCTGATCTGGATGGCTGCACCGTTCACCAACAGATCAATGCTGCCGGGAGTTGTCATTTTACTGGCATTCCCCAAGCTTGCAATTTAAATCAATTTTGCATTTTTATTCTTTCACTTTAAGCATTCCTAAAATTGCTGCTCCCTACCAAATAAAGTTTTTACATTTAAAAAAAAAAAGGTTTTGCTTTGGTGCCCCCAGGGTAGTTTCCATCCGCCCGTGCCTTTTTGTTCGACAATCCCCAGCATATTAGTCTTGATTATTACTGCTTTTTTTTTTTTTTTATTCAACTCCCATTGATTTAAAGGGGTTTGGATTCAGCCCAGAACATTAGTTATTACATAGCTACATAGTTAGTCTGGCTGAAAAAAGACAAAAGTTTACCCAGTTCGCCATAGAAAAAAAAAGTTATAATCCTACACCCACAGTTGATCCAGAGGAAGGCAAAAAAAAAAAAATGACGGAAAATGCCTAACTAAACCCCAATACATTTGGTTCATCATTAGCGTTAGGTCTAGTTTTTAGGGGTTATGTGCTGGTTAGGTGCTCACTCTTAAGGGGAATTGGGGGTTAAGGGGTAAGAGCTGAATCTAGTGGTTGTAAACCCTTACATATACCCAAGCAGGGGCGGACTGATAACTCATGGGGCCACAGTTCCCCACTCCTGGTCTAGGGGTATTCTCTTTGATGCCTTATTAGAAAATTTGAACTTGGATGGGTGCAGGGTGACCATGTGATACTCCAGGACAGGGGTGGACTGACAACTCATGTGGCCCCCGGGCAATAGGGGATCATGGGGCCCCTGTGTCCTTGCCCAAACTCAAAAAAGCCTATGAAAAAGGTACCAGGGGCATCTCATGGGGCCCCCTACTGACCCCGGGCCCTCGGACAGTTCCTGAGTTTCCAAATGGTCAGTCCGCCCCTGTACCCAAGTTAAGTGACTGGCCTCGTGTAATACTACGAGATGAAAAAAATCCTCCTACGTACGTTGTACCTGTTTATCTGCTTTCGTCTTTTCTTGACGTCCATTCAAAGTGCTGAATTTATAAAGGTTGTCTGAGAGCTCAGGAAAGAGGGGGTGGAGAGCAGTGCAGAGCTCACTGAGGCGGGACACCTACCACATACACATACACACAGCTCATAGAGCTGAGCCTGTCAATCTGCTGGAGGTCGTACTCCTCCTTCCTTTTTTTTTGTTTGTTTTTGGTGTGGCAGTGGATAGCTGCTTTTAGTTTGAGTTACTATCAGTGTTATACTAATGTTTTTTGTCATTTAAGTGCCATTGATAGCCTCTGCATGTGCACACCTTTTGCTCTGTTGGTGTTAAGGCACTGTCTTTTCTAATTATTTATTTTTATTTTTTTTATGTGCAATTGATAGCCCCTGCTTAGGCATGATTTGTTGCTCCTGTGTTAAACTGTTTTAAAATTAATAAAAACCATTGAAATACAATCTGCTGGAGGTCTCTCCCCTGTCACCATTTTTCTCCTGGTGTCAGGAAAACTTGTCAGAAGTGATTCATATAGATAGCAAAGGAAGGACGCAGCGGACAGGAAGTACACTATAGATGGATATGCTTTGCTCATTATTCATGTTTGAGGTTTACAACTACTTTAAATGTTAAAGCTTAAAGTGCAGCTCCACCAGGGGTGGACTGACAACTCATGGGGCCCCCGGGCAATAGGGGATCATGGGGCCCTTGTGTCCTTGCCCAAACTCAAAAAAGCCTATGAAAAAGGTACCAGGGGCATCTCTTGGGGCCCCCTACTGACCCCGGGCCCTCGGGCAGTGCCCGTGTTTCCAAATGGTCAGTCCGCCCCTGAGCTCCACCCAAAAGGGGAAGTTCCGCTTTAAGGACTGCTCCCCCACTCCCCATTAAGGATTGGTACCTTCAGGCTCAATCGCCTAGGTGAACGGAAACGGAAGGTGTCCTCCCTCCCTGTAGTCTTTTGGGACACATGACAGGTGCCAGAAGACTACAGGACCATTCATGAAGCGCAGCGCTACTCACGCATGCGCAGTGGGCACCCGGCTGTGAAGCCGCAAGCTGTCACAGCCAGGGGCCCACACTAAAGATACAGGCCTCCTGGAATACAGGACGGCTGGTGAAACGGGCTGCTGGGGACACACCACGGGACCGAGGGACAGGTAAGTGGCTGTTTTTTTAAAAGTCAGCAGCTATAGTTTTTGTAGCTGCTGACTTATTTTTTGACAGGGTGAATGGAACTCCGCTTTAACTCAGGGCTGGAGAAAAGGCTACCCTTGCAGTGGGGCCCCCAAGGTTAAATATTGGCCTTGTCTAGGGGGGGTAGGAAATGATGAAATATTCACCATATTGCTCACTCTCCTATGCTTCTCCTCTTTCAAAACCCAGTCCCTGAAGTAGCTCCTCTTTACTGCCCAACTAGTTGTAGCTCTGCAATGTAAGGGGGAACCCCCCATTATGGTGGAAGCCTTCTTTACCGCTGTTTATACTTTCTGAAATGTCTATATTCCCCATATTCACATTTTGCCATCGTGAACGGATGATGTTGTTCATCTTTTGAATAGCAGTTACAAGATAAACATCAAAAAACTGCTCTTAGATTAAACCTTCTGATATTTTAACAGAATCTTGAGGGTTGGATCTCATGCAATGTTTATCTTTCGGCCCATCTTCTGTTTTTTTTCCATCAGTGCTTTAGAAAAAAACTCATGTTCTTTATGTTCTTTTAAATTCTAAACCTGCTTCCAGTATATATGGAATTGTTTAATTTTCTTTTCACGCAGGCCGTGCATTGTCAAAGAACATTTTCAAAATGCAAAGTGACCCGTCACTATGTTCAAGCAGAGGTTTAGTACTTACCTTTCTGATGGAGGCAAACCTTTGCTGTCTAGTGAAGCTATGAGCTCTGCTGGTATCTGGAACTTCTGAATGTGTCATGGTAGCCCACTGGGCAATGTGGTTCTTCCTACCGGAGCAATGTCCATGCCGTGTACTGTACATATCGCCCAGTAGGAGACCAGGTACCACACACCCAGACGTGTTGGATACAGGGGCGGACTGACCATTTGGAAACTCGGGCACTGCCGGAGAGCCCGGGGTCAGTAGGGGGCCCCATGAGATGCCCCTGGTACCTTTTTTCATAGGCTTTTTTGAGTTTGGGCAAGCACACAGGGGCCCCATGATCCCCTATTGCCCGGGGGCCCCATGAGTTGTCAGTCCGCCCCTGGTTGGATACCAACAGTACCTGCAGTTATGTAGCCTCCCTAGCAGTCTGATTATGTCCATATTTCTGTGCTCAAAGTGGTACATTTTTTTGCATGGAAATATGTATTTTTTTTATTGTAGGCCTGTAATTCTTAGGAATAACTCACTGAAATCTGTCCGAACAAGAGTCTAGTAAACATCCCGGGAATGATAAAATTTGAAACACGAAATCATAAATTATAATTTAATAAATAATCATAAAAAATAATAATATAATAATAATACATTTAATTCAATAATATAATCAAACCAAAAACACTGAAATTAGTAATATAGCGCCAAGTTCGCACATCGCTGAGCAAAGTCGCAGAACCGTTTTCAGTGTCTGATGAGGAATTTCCCCCACGAATCATTATCACTCAATTCTGCAAGTGGTTCTGATTTACTATCGCTGTTCTCTAGCCGATCTAAAACCGCTTTTGACCTAAAGGGACGCTTTTTGGACGCCATGGACGTTTCTCAGTTTCCAGGCAGAAAGAACAGTAATAATGCAGGCAGGGTGCCGGACAAAGCACTCGGGACAAAATGTATGTGAAATGGTTTGATACAGGAATGTTATACTATGTGATTTTAGTGTATTTAGTGAATGTCACTTTTTCACATTTTTAAATTTGCCGCCAATTCCGTCCCCCGTACGTCCCGACGCTCGCAGGGAACGGAACCCAGAAGACAGATGCTGGCATCAGCTGGAGGACATTGCCGGGGACACTGCAGGGGGGACATTGCGGGAGCGCAGGACAAGGTAAGAGAAGAAGGGATCCCGGAGCAACTCTGCAGGGTATTCCCGAGTGTAGCTCGGGGTTACCGCTTTTGGTGCTGAAACTTTACCCCAAACTACACTCGGGAATACCGCCAGGGAGGTTAAGAAAGTGAAGTTTTGACTCATAACCCATTGGAAAAGTATGTGTAAGGGAATTCCTAGAAGGCAATTGGCGCATAGATATGCGCACGCGCACAGCACCGCTAATAGAAATGTGCATAGGCGCATCACTCATAGAAATCAGCATGCATGTATTCCTGCGCACATGTGTGCGTGCACGTGGGAGTGCGCCTACAGTCTCTGGTGCCAGATAGGCTATTTAAAGGAAGCTCTTGCTCACTGTCAGTGTTGACTCCTATATGGAAGAAAAATATATTTGAAATATATTTTAAAAATATTCTTCCCAAATATATTGACATTTATTTGAAATGCTACAATTTTGGCCATATTCAATATAATTTAAAAATATATTTATATATATATATATATATATATGTGTGTGTGTGTGTGTGTGTGTGTATATATATGTACAGTTGCAAGAAAAAGTATGTGAACCCCTTGGGATTACGTTGAGTTTTGCATGAATTGAGCATAAAATGTGCTCTGAACGTCATCTAAGTCACAACAATAGAAGAACACAGTCTGCTGAACATAATACTACACAAACATTAGATGTTGCCATGGTTTAATTGCACATAACATGTAAACATTCACAGTGCAGGGAGGAAAAAGTATGTGAGGCCCTAGTTTAATGACTTCTCCCAGAGCTCATTGGAGCCAGGAGTGAGCCCACCTTGACTCCAATCAGTGTGATGATATTGAATGTGTTGCTGACAGCTGTCCTGCCCTTAAAAAACACACACCTGTTTTGGGTTTACTGGTTTCAAGAAGCACTGTCTGATGTGAACCATGCCTTGCAGAAAAGAGCTCTCAGAAGACATACGATCAAGAATTGTTGACTTGCATGAAGCTGGAAAGGGTTACAAAAGTATCTCCAAAAGCCTTGATGTTCATGTGTCCACGGTAAGACAGACTGTCTACAAATGGAGAAAGTTTAGCACTGTTGCTACTCTCCCTAGGCGTGGTCGTCCTGTAAAAATGACTGCAAGAGCACAGCGCAGAATGCTGCATGAGGTAAAGAAGAATCCCAGAGTGTCAGCTAAAGACCTACAGAAATCTCTGGCACATGCTAACATTTTTGTTGACACATCTACAATAAGGAAAACATTAAACAAGAATGGAGTACATGGGAGGACACCACGGAGGAAGCCATTGCTGTCCAAAAAGAAGATTGCAGCACGTTTGAAGTTTGCAAAAGAGCACCTGGATGTTCCACAGCACTACTGGCAAAATATACTGTGGACAGATGAAACCAAGATTGAGTTGTTTGGGAAGAACACACAACACTATGTGTGGAGAAAAAAAGGCCCAGCACACCAACATCAAAACCTCATCCCCACTGTAAAACATGGCGGAGGGAGCATCATGGTTTGGGGCTGCTTTGCTGCCTCAGGGCCTGGACGGATTGTTGTCATTGATGGGAAAATGAATTCCAGAGTTTATCAAGACATTTTGCAGGAAAACGTACGACCATCTGTCCGCCAACTGAAGCTCCGCAGAGGATGGGTGATGCAACAGGACAATGACCCAAAGCATACAAGTACTTCAACAAAACAATGGCTGCAACAGCACAGATTACGCCTTCTGGAGTGGCCCAGTCAGAGTCCTGATCTCAACCTGATTGAAATGCTGTGGCATGACCTTAAGAGAGCGATTCACACCAGACATCCCAAGAATATTGCTACACTGAAACAGTTTTGTGAAGAGGAGTGGTCCAAAATGACTCCAGATCGTTGTGCAGGTCTGATCTGCAACTACAGGAAACGTTTGGTTGAGGTTATTGCTGCCAAAGGAGGGTCAACCAGTTATTAAGTCCAAAGGTTCACATACTTTTTCCTCCCTGCACTGTGAATGTTTACATGTTATGTGCAATTAAACCATGGCAACATCTAATGTTTGTGTAGTATTATGTTCAGCAGACTGTGTTCTTCTATTGTTGTGACTTGATGTTCAGAGCACATTTTATGCCCAATTCATGCAAAACTCCACGTAATCCCAAGGGGTTCACATACTTTTTCTTGCAACTGTATATATATATATATATATATATATATATATATATATATATAGTAGGTTGAAATGCATTTTTATTACAAAATATATGAAAAAGTCATTTTAACATATATTTTTACATATATTTGTAGATTTGCATTTTTAAAGACATACAGTATATTTGAAATGTATTGAAATATATTAAAAATATTTTTCATACATTGTGTAATAAAAATGCATTTCAACATGCAGTATATATGAATATAAATATATATATCTATATATATCTATATATATATATAGATATATATATATATATATACACATATATTTGAAATGCTACAATTATGACTAAATTTAATATAAAAAAAAATATATATATATATATATATATAAAATTTGGCCAAAATTATATATGTCAATATATTTTGGAAGAATATTTTTCAAATGTTTTTCAAATATATTTTTCTTCCATGTGGGCTGGTCTTCAGCTTACCTGTGTCCTGAGTGTATTCTGTATATGATGTCCTTTGATGACCTGGCTTGTTACTAAACTGATCCTGAATTCTGTTTGTACCTTTTCCACATCCATTCCTGACCTTGGCCTCACTCTTGACCACGCTTTTTCCTGCGCTTTGGTACCTCATTGCCTGCCTACTGCTGACCTCGGCTACCCCGTGACCTCGCTCCTGCTTCTGACTTGGGTCTGCTTTGGATGTCCTTCAAACCCATTCCAGTCATCACAGTGTGTTCCTGCCTAAAGCCTGTTGAGATCTTCAACAAGCCACGCTTCCAGAACCTGCAGTACCACCGGAGTGTCCCTTTAACCTTGGCGGGTCCTCAGCATGCATCACATCCTCCTGACTCCTCCAGCTGGAAGTTCTGCTATCAACACCTGCTGGCACTGGTGTTCCTCCTCTCTCTTGGCACCATCTGTTCCACCTTCAGTGGTGCCTGGGCTGGAGATACACGAGAGCCTGACCTCGTCAATTCAGCCTCCTACCAGGTACGGGACAGTATGTAAAATGCTATTCTATATTCTGATTCTGTATTTTTTTTTTTCAATTGCAGTGACAGGGTATCTTTAACACCTTCACACCGACGTCACACAAATATGCGGCCTCACAGAACTGGGCTTTTTTCTGTGCGACCACATATTTGCATACCTGTCTTTGTGCTGGGATCGCGCTGCACATTTCAACAAACAGTATGTATATATATATATATATATATATATATATATATATATTGAATATGGCCAAAATTGTAGTATGTCAATATGTCAATATATTTGGAAAGAATATTTTTAAAATATATTTAAAATATATTTTTCTTTTAAGTGGATAGAATATGATTATTATACACCAATAAACAGCGCACTATGAAATAAAAAAAAAGGAAACAAAAAAAAATATGAGATTGACTTCAAACTTTAAAATAACATTTAATTTACATTTTTGAAATGCATTTACAAATATATGTTAAAATGACTTTTTTTCTATGTTCCACAGTGAGTATAACAAGCATGCTTTACCGCATATACAGACTGATTGTACTGTTGGGGGTTTAACAGCACTTTGAGCTTCAGGAACCAATGTTTTCATATTTGCCTATTTGTCTCTCACTGCAGTCGGTTGTGCCTCTCACTGACTCCTATGTGACCACAAGACACAGTAGTGTAGTAGGAGCTGGTGCATGGAACCACAATGCCTACAAAGTTACACCAGCATGCACATGGATGCACTGGCACATCCACCACAGATACTGGTGCCAAGTAAACCTGGACCCTGAATGAGATAATTGCTGGATGATCTTTTTGCTCGTATCTCTAGTATCCTTGATCCTGAATCTGCTGGACCCTGTTATTGACCCGGTTTTCGTCTGACCTGTCTCTGGACAACCCCTGCCTGTTTATGCCTGATGCCTACCTGTGTTGCTGACCTCAGCATGGAATCTTAAACAAGATGTTGTCCCATCAATTATGTACCTCTTTGCCCACACATGGCCAACCTCTGCTCCTCTTGGACATTGATGCTGCTCATGATTTGGTGTCTTCTTGCTTGACTGTAACTAAACTTAGCTTGTGACCCGGCTCTGCTCTTTACTGGTCTGGGTGAAGTTGGGGTGCCATCATCACTGTGCTTCTACTTACCTGGCACCAGTTCTTCCAAGCTCAATTCTGTGGTTCCTGTCTGCTGGCACCTGTACCCTTCCATTGCCCTAGCAGTTCCTGTCTCAACCTTCAGGGATGCTTGGATGGGACTTGTGCAAGAGTCCACCCTCATCATCTCAGGTATATAATAGGAGTTCTCTCCAGCTGGAGTACAGAAGATCTCCTCTTCATGTAAGTGAAATGAGAAGAAGGGGAGGCCTTCTGAGGTTCAATAGGGTCACCTGGGCAGGGCTAACATTAGGAGTCAGTGCAGAAGAGGTGGCAGAGTTATCGGCTAAAACAGGCAATTAGGAGTTCATAGGACTTTTTTTTTTCAGGATCAATGTTTTAAAGGACCAGGGGCGGACTGACCATTCGGGCACTAGGGCACTGCCCGAGGGCCCAGGGTCAATAGGGGGCCCCATGAGATGCCCCTAGTAACTTTCATATGCTTTTTTGGGTGTGGTTTTGAGTATGGGTGAGGACACAGGGGCCCCATGATTCCCTATTGCCTGGGAGCCCCATGAGTTGTCAGTCCGCTCCTGTAAAGGACACCAAATATAGGTATATGGACACTTATTGCAAAAAGGCACGGAATTTGTTTTGTTTTCATTTCAATTTTGCTAAGTCATAAACTTTAATGTGCTATCATATGGAGCAAACCCTCGTGATAACATTTTTGAAACAAGATATTCAGTTGTGACAAGCAATTTAAAGTGTTACTAAAGGTTAATTTTAAAAAAAATAACAAACATGTTATACTTATCTGCTCTGTGCAGTGGTCTTGCACAGAGCAGCCCCGATCCTCCTCTTCTCAGGTCCCCTGCTTGACCAGTGCCCCCTAAGAGAAAGCCACTTGCTATGAGGGCACTGGTGCGTGCTCACTCCTGAGCCCTGCTCTATGCATCCTTAAGACACATTATTATTATACAGGATTTATATAGCGCCAACAGTTTGCTCAGCACTTTACAATATAAAGGGAGACAATACAGCAACAATACAGTTCAATACAAGAGGGTTGGGAGGGCCCTGATCCTGGGAGCTTACAATCTAAGAGGGAGGGGCTAGTGGTACAAAAGGTATTAATTGCGGGGGATGGACTGGTAGGAGGAATTGAAGATTCCGTTATTAGCTGAAGGCAGGATAGGCTTCCTTGAAGAGATAGATTTTCAGAAATCGCCTAAAAGTGGGCAGAGTACGCAATAGTCTGATAGATTGGGGTAGAGAGTTCCAGTGGATAGGGGACCTCTGGAGAAGTCCTGGAGATGAGCATGGGAGGAGGAGACAAGGGAGCTAGAGAGCAGAAGGTCATAGGAGGAACGGAGAGGACGGTTTGGGTGATATTTGGAGACAAGATTGGTGATGTAATTTGGGGCAGAGTTATAAATGGCTTTATATGTGACTGTTAATGTTTTGGATTTTATTCTTTGGGCAATGGGAAGCCAGTGGAGGGCTTGGCAGAGAGGGATGGAGGACACTGAGTGGAGGCCAGTGGAGGGCTTGGCAGAGAGGGATGGAGGACACTGAGTGGAGGCCAGTGGAGGGCTTGGCAGAGAGGGATGGAGGACACTAAGTGGAGGCCAGTGGAGGGATTTATAGCAATGAAGACTGCACATTGGGATTGTTATGTGTGGTGACACCATCTTTGCAGCTCAAGTCAGAATCTTCATTGAAAGCTTTGTTGAGCGTGGCTGGTAAGGACTTAATGACATTTTTCTTAAAATCATGGCAGAAGAAGACATAGATAATGGGGTTGATGCAGCTGCTGAAGTAAGCCAGGCAGACCGAAATTTCAGTAATAAGTCTATCGAGGTTCCAATACTGTCCACTGATGGTTATGAAAGGCCAGATATTATAGGGAAACCAGCAGATGAAGAAGCACACCACGACAGCTATGATGAGCCTGAAAGAACGTCGGGATCTCTTTGGTTTTCTAAATTTTCTAATTTTAAAAAAGATCAGGGTATAGGATATCAAAATAACTGTGAACGGTACGGCAAACATGCTTATGCTTCTCATGATGAACATTGTCTTTCTTATCTTTATTTTTTCCTTTTCTTCTTCCTCATCATAGTACCAACCTTTAGGGAAACACTCTGTGGTTTCTTCATAGAAATGGTTGAACAGGATATAGGGGATGCTGGTAAGGAGGCTCAACACCCAAGTCAATATGGAAATGATGCGTATTTTCCTGGGGGTTCTGTGTAGTTTGCTCCAGATTGGCAACATAATGGAAACACATCGGTCAATGCCAATGATGGACATGAAGTAGATGCTAGCTGACATATTCATGTATAGAAGAGTCATGCCGATTGTACAGAGATAATCATCGTAAGAGATATAGAAAAACAAAGCCCACTCCGAGATCCGCAGAGGAAGAGAAATACACTTAATAAAATCAGCAATGGCCAAGTGGAGGAACCATACGGAGCTTACTGTCTTCATCCTGAATCCAGCAATCCAAATGACTAAACCATTTCCTACTAAACCCAAGATTAAGGTCACGCTGTACCATGTGATAGACATATTTATGATGCTATGCAAACTAATGTAAGAAATATCTTCATAATTTGGGTAAGAAGAGTCATTCAGATTCTCAGCACTCCTAAAAAAAAAACAACAAAAAAGATTACCATCTTATATTATATCAATACTATTAATACCTAAAAACTGCACTCCTACAGCCAAAAAAGCCAAGTTAACCCCTTGGCGCAGGCGCCTCCCGGCCCTTTAAGGGTTTCAGAAGCAGGGAGGCGGGGCGGGGTTTTAGGGTCATGTCCTCCTGCTCCTCGACCTCTCTGCGGCCTTCAACACAGTCGACCACCCCCTTCTCCTTACAAAACTGCACTCCCTTGGCATCAGGGATGCTGCTCTCTCCTGGTTCTCCTCCTACCTATCCCAACGCTCCTTCAGCGTCACCTATAACACTGCCATCTCCCCCTTTCTCCCCCTCTCTGTTGGAGTCCCCCAAGGCTCTGTCCTCGGACCCCTCCTCTTCTCCATCTACACCTCCTCCCTTGGCAAACTGATACACTCCCACGGCTTCACCTATCACCTATATGCCGATGACACACAAATTTACCTCTCCACCCCCCACCTCACCCCCTCACTATCCGCCCGCATCGCCCACCTGCTGAACGATATATCAGACTGGATGTCACTCCATTTCCTCAAGTTAAACCTGTCCAAAACCGAGCTCCTGGTTTTCCCCCCAGCCCGCGCCCCCCCCCCACCTCTCCATCACTAATAGCAACTCCACCATCAATCTCACCCCACAAGCCGAAGTCCTGGGTGTCACCCTGGACTCAAGCCTTTCCTTCCAACCTCATATCCAATCACTATCAAGGTCATGCAGGCTCCACCTCCACAACATCTCCAAGATACGTACATTCCTCACCCCAGACACCACTAAACAACTCGTACACTCCCTCATCATCTCACGCCTGGACTACCGCAACTCCCTTCTCACTGGCCTACCCAAACAAATGCTATCCCCACTCCAGTCGATCCTGAACTCAGCGGCTAGACTCATCCACCTCACCAACCTCTCCACATCTGCCACCCACCACTGCCAATCCCTTCACTCGCTCCGGATTGCCCAACGCATCAGATTCAAATTACTAACTCTGAACGATGTTACAGGCAGCAGAACGTTCTCCACGGCTTCTCCAGACCCTTTCACATCTGTCACATGTGCTCAGGGTGAACCTGCTCTCATCTGTGAAAAGCACAGGGCGCCAGTGGTGGACCTACCATTTCTGGTGTTCAATGGCAAATACCAATCCAGCTCTATGGTGCCGGGCAGTGAGCACAGGGCCCACTAGAGGATGTCGGGCCCTCAGGCCACCCTCATGAAGTCTGTTTCTGATTGTTTGGTCAGAAACATTCACACCAGTGGCCTGCTGGAGGTCATTTTGTAGGGCTCTGGCAGTGCTCATCCTGTTCCTCCCTGCATAAAGGAGCAGATACCGGTCCTGCTGATGTGTTAAGGACCTTATACGGCCCTGTCCAGCTCTCCTAGAGTAACTGCCTCTCTCCTGGAATCTCCTCCATGCTCTTGAGACTGTGCTGGGAGACACAGCAAAACTTCTGGCAATGGAATGTATTGATGTGCCATCCTGGAGGAGTTGGACTGCCTGTGCAACCTCTGTAGGGTCCAGGTATGGCCTCATGCTACCAGTAGTGACACTGACCCTAGCCAAATGCAAAACTAGTGAAAAACATTCAGAAAAGATAAGTAGGGAAAAAATGTCAGTGGCCTCCCCCTGTAAAACCGTTCCTGTTTTGGGGATCATCTCATTTTTGCCCATCTAGTGCACCTGTTGCTAATTTAATTAACATATATATCCGAATAAGTTGGTGCAGCGCTAAGTAGTAATACACATTAATATACACAATATCATGCTATTTCAAACATATGTGGATACATGGTATCACCTGAAGGTGATCATTAATGGTAAAATTAGTTCAATATGATTGTGTGGATCATAAAGAAATCACAATTCCAGGTGAGTGGACGTCCTGATCCGGGAGTGACAACTGGTGCAAACCAAACGAATGGATGAAAAACGCACTCACCAGATGTGCGTTTAAAATACGCAATAATTAATCCTGCGTCACCAGGCCATAGATAGGTCATCAGGTCTCGGGTCAGGTTACCCCACGAATCACCATCCAAGCTCCACAGAAAAAGGTCACCAGGATCCGCTACCAGGTATCACCATCAGGGTCATCTTTTCTCCAGATGGGCACTGCGAATGATAGCACTCACACAGAGTGCCCAATAAGAGACCACATAGCGTGATACTGCTTAAGGTACCTTTATTCAAGGATAGTGGGTATAATAATAAATTTCAAAAATTTCAAAAAATTTACTGACCATATATTCAGGGTGGCCACCAGCGGTGGTTGGATGTCCAGTTGCTGCAGCCCTGACGCGTTTCGTGCGATGCACGTAGTCATATGGATAAGGGCTTACCTAATTTAATTAACACCAAAGCAACTGAAACTGAATAACACCCCCTCTACTACATAACTGACCAGATCAATATCCCAGGAGTTTAATTGACTTGATGCTAGACTCTGATTAAAAAGTCTTCCTTTAATTTTTTTAAGCAGTGTATGAAGGTGAATCCAACCAGAAGAGGCTGCTTATTAAGCAGATAATGTTATTTTTCAGTCAAAATTTTAGAACCTTATTAACCCTTACTTTTTACAAAACGTTCAAAATTTGCCTCCATACGTTCTAAAAGCACCTCAATAAATGATGCTTTGCTTTGGAATAATAGTTGTAATAGTTCTTAAAAACATGACAAACCACTCCATGAAATTTGCACTTTTAATGAGTCGTAAACTACTTTGGTTCCCAGGTAGAATTTTCGGTTACAAGGAAAACCTGATTCACACTCTAGTGATGTCTAAATGACACTGGTTTAACCATTTCACAACACTCCCCTTCATCCCATTCAGTTGTTCTTGGTCCAAAAACATGGTCACCCTAGGGCTGGTGGATGGCCACTGTCATTTCTACACCTTGCATTGGTTCAATCATAGTCATCATGTGGGTATGCAAGCACTAGCTATCAGCTTGGAGGGAGGGGAGGGATAGTATCATTTCTAATAATTAGGCAGTATAGAATTTACTAAATAAGTCACCAACTAATAGTATCACTATAAAGCATGCATACTATAAAATGCCAACAGTTTGCACAGCTCTTTACCATATGCACTGCTGCACTTGAATGCAATAAAATGGTGCAAAATGTAAAGATTTTCAATCGCCTTTGAAATATCTGTACCAAATCCACTCAGTAATGCACTGATACCCTATCTCTGCATGTGTCTGAAATTAAAAAAAAAGACATTGGGGTGGATTTACTAGAGGTAACTAGCCTGTGCACTATGCAAAGAGCAGTTGCGCTAAAGCTTAGTAAATAAGAGCAAGCTCTATTGACTTCCATCATCCAATCATGTGGTAGCAAAAAATGCATTTTTTTTATTTTCCTTGCATGTGATTGGGTATGCTTTGCAAAATGAAGCTTCGCCTCATTTACTAAGCTCTGGAACACTTTGCAAAATTCACAGTCTATTTGCCTTTTGTAAATCAACCCCATCGAGCCTTGAGGTGTACGACGGTTAAAACAAAAACTGGTAGATTTCTGAATTTTCGTCAAATTTGATCTAAGGTCTGTTCATATGTGGTAACCTATAAATCCTAAAAATGGATCTTGGTCACACCTCCTCTGTGCATGTGAAATTTGCATTTAAAAAAAAAATGAAAACAAATTAATTTTGAGCAAAAAGAAATACCTGTCTTGATAGTCCGAAGTCTCATAGTCTGAGGTCTTATTTTCCAAAGAAACGTTCATGTTGAAGTTCTGAAAGGAATGCCAACACCACAAGAACGAATAATATTATCATCTGAGTTTGTTCTGTTAAAGATCGCTCGTAATCTTATCACTAATGTTTTATCTTCACATCCTTTGATGGAAATTACATGATACAAAATGTTGGTGGAGATCACACAAAGTAAAATAAGAGCATACAGGACACGCAAAGGATATTTCTTGCTGACCTTTCTAAAACCCAAGTTCATTTGATCCATTCTCTTCTTTAAATATTCTTTTAATATCCGGGTGGTGTATGGCAACCATGACAGTTACTGGTTGTTCAGGACACCGGCGGCTGCCCACTCCTTAGCAACCAGCACATTCCGCATGCTTTGACCACTACTAAATTACCGCATGCATTTAATTTTTTATTTCCATCTGTGAATTGACTTTAAAGCGGAGCTCCACCCAAATGGGCAAGTTACGCTTTAAAGACTGGTCCTCCGCTCCCCATTAGGGATTGGCACCTTTGGTGAGCGTGTACCCAAAATTGACAGGTACCCGCTCCCACTTCCGCTGCGATCAGAAGTGGAAGTTGTTCTCCTACCCTCCCTCCACATAGCCTTCTGGGACATGTGACCAGGGGAGTATTTACCACAACGCAAACAAGGCATTTGCCTAGGGCGGTATTTTTCAGGGGGCAGCATCTCCCCCCAGAAGAAGAAAGGAAACAAGGGACACCATGGGAACCAGGTGGGATCCAAGAGAGGCTGCAGGCTGCTTGATGGTATATGTAGAGCCTAGCTCTCGTTCCCGGGGATGTCCGGAACTGTGAAGATGAGTGTCTCTCTATCGCCAGAGGGGGGGTAGTGGAAGGCTCTGGGGTCCTGTGTTTGGTGCCTGCTCTCTCTCCCTCTATTCCCTGTCTACCATTTTTGCCAGAAATATATGAAGAATCCTTGGCTGTGTTCATAGAAAATTAGTTTTTAACTTCTTGGTTGTTCTCTCGTCTCACCCCATAGGGGGCTATGCATTATGCTTTTTGAGAACTTCTGAGGTTGTTAAGGACCTTATACGGCCCTGTCCAGCTCTCCTAGAGTAACTGCCTGTCTCCTGGAATCTCCTCCATGCTCTTGAGACTGTGCTGGGAGCCACAGCAAACCTTCTGGAAATGGCATGTATTGATGTGCCATCCTGGAGGAGTTGGCCCTGTCCAGCTCTCCTAGAGTAACTTCTTGTCTCCTGGAATCTCCTCCATGCTCTTGAGACTGTGCTGGGAGCAGGGGCGGACTGACCATTTGGAAACTCAGGCACTGCCTGAGGGCCTGGGGTCAGTAGGGGGCCCCATGAGATGCCCCTGGCACCTTTTTCATAGGCCTTTTTGAGTTTTGCCAAGGACACAGGGGCCCCATGATCCCCTATTGCCCGGGGGCCCCATGAGTTGTCAGTCCGCCCCTGGCTGGGAGACACAGCAAACCTTCTGGCAATGGCATGTATTTATGTGCCATCCTGGAGGAGTTGGACTGCCTGTGCAACCTCTGTAGGGTCCTCATGCTACCGGTAGTGACACTGACCCTAGCCAAATACAAAACTAGTGAAAAACAGTTTTCGGTTCTCTCGTCTCACCCCATACGGGGCTATACGTCATGCCTTTTTGAGCACTTCTGAGGAAGAGATTGTGATTGGTCTCGAAACGCGTCAAGTGTAATCTATGGATGACTTATCTCTACATCTGGAATACCATTTTTGATGACACCGCCTTATTTTGTATTGCAACTTAATGTCTGTTTTAAGATTGTAAAAATTAAAATTGCATATTTTTTGAAACTCTTGAATTCTCTAGTTCACCAAATGATAGAATTGTGCCGCTAAAGTCCCACCAACAAAAGGACCTTTCCACTGTAATAATTTACCCTGGGGTGTGTCTGTGCAAATGAGCTAGGGACCGCGGCATCAAGCTCTTTGTGCGCAGGAATTGATGTGAACATGCAATACACGTTAATTGCTGCATTGCCGGTGTTGTATAAATACCTTTGAGAAAAAAATTATAACATTGCAGCTTAAGAAGTTATCAGCTCATTGATTTCTTTAATAAGAGATCCATCAAACAGCTTCAGCAAATCAGCGGTAATCTACAGCAACAGTTTAGGGACTGTATAGTCAAGCCAAAGTGCATACACCGCTATCCATTGTTTACATTTCTAGCAATTACATTAGACATCATCAAAGTTTTTTTGGCAACAGTAAAGCATAAAAAGACTTCTGCACTTTGCTTCTAAAATGTCTATAATAATAAGATAACCATCACATCAACGTGATAAACATCAGCCCAGTTAAAAAATATGAAACCAGTAGTATGAACTTTAATCAGACTGAAATTGTTGAGCCAATACCAGGGCGGACTGACCATTTGGAAACTCGGGCACTGTCCGAGGGCCTGGGGTCAGTAGGGGGCCCCATGAGATGCCCCTGGTACCTTTTTCATAGGCTTGTTTGAGTTTGGGCAAGGACACAGGGGCCCCATGATCCCCTATTGCCGGGGGTCCCATGAGTTGTCAGTCTGCCCCTGGCCAATACAGAGTTGAGGTTCAAGATCACAGAAGAACTGAGGAATGCACACCGTAGAGGATACAGTATATCGGTAGAATACGCTTTATAGAAAAGAACCGGCTTCACAAAAATACAGAAGCTTCACATTAGCAGATTTGGGGGACCAGTACTTCACTGGTTAATTCTTATGCACAGCCCCACTCTTATAATTTCTAATCGGATTCCCCTTCAGGATCTCATAGGTACTCTCATCATTCACCAATCTATTTAATTCCTCATAATAGTCCCCTTTATTCAATACCACAACTCTTCCTCCCTTATCCGCTGCTCTAATCACAATACTATTGTTTTTTTCTAATTGCTGAGTTCCTCTTACTAGATCATATTTGATCCTCTTATTTGGGGACAATCAGTGATTCTAAATCACATGCTACCATCCTCTTAAATGCCTCCACACAGCAATTATTCCCTACTTTTGGGTTAAATACAGACTTACTCTTCAAATTGGTATGCCTATAGACACCTTCACAGGTATCACCTCCTGCTGTCCTATTGATATTTTTAGCTGAATTTTTACCTCAATACTTATTTACCATTCACCATTTTAGGATCCATCACAACAGGGATCCATCATGTTTAAAATTTTGTGGTATAGATCGAACTTGCGCCCATTGGAGGGGAGGAGATATGGTGAAGAGTATCTTGCAAAATGAGACAAAATGGATATACCAAATGGGTTCTTTGTATCCTAAAGGGTTAAATTCAGATATAGATATAAACTGTTTTTTGTCCAATTGGTAATAGATTATTTCGTCTACATAGGGGTATACATATACATATATACTGGCAATATTGGTTACTATAGATTTATCATGTATAGGGTAAAGTTTTTTCTGTACCTGTAAGGGTTAAATTTGGACATGGGTATAGATTGGCTTTTGTTCAATTAAAAGTTTGGATTTAAAATTATAATTTATTGATATATTAAATGTGGTGAATATGTTTTGGTGTACATATATATATGAGATGTAAAGGATTTTTTTAAAAGAGATTTTTTTATATTTTTTATATATATATTTTTATATGGATATATATATTTTTTATGTAAAGAGATTTATTAGAAAATTTTCTTTTGTTATAATTTTTATTTTTATTTTTAATTTACTTACTTATTAATTTAGTTAAATAAAGATTATTTTAGGATGGTGCAATATTGAGTCTTTGAGAGGCATTTAAATATGTTGATTACAAGGATGTATGGCGTAATCTAATTGTTTTGATAATGTTCCCTCTGTAAAGGATTCCCACGTCAATGGGCAGTGGGGGCGGTGTTTAGTATTCCTGGAGAGGAGTGCTGGGCAATCAAAAGTGAGGGCCATTTGCGAGCTAGTTAAGACATGTAAGACAGGAAATGGATGTCTTGAGAACGCCCGATGGGATGGGCAAAACGCGTTGACTCATTTCCGGTTCATTTGCCTTACGTCTGATGTCATTTCCGGTGAGTGGAACGCACGCCGAGCGCTGCGTTCCAGCGGCCATTTTGCGGGATTTAGGCTGGTTCTCTGCTGTTACTCTGCTCTATGTGGCTACATTGGTGTGGGAACCCTGGAGTATGTTGGATGGTTTTGATCATCAGGCTGTTATGGGCTTAATAAATGTGCCTTTTACAAGCTATTGAAATGTGAGTGGCCTGGATTCTGTTCGTTATGGTATAAGATTGATCTGGCAATATTACACTATGTAAGTTTTTCTCTTTGATGATACGGTGGAGCAAACTAGGGAGCCACAGTGAGGACCTGAAAGAGGATCTTATCTTGGAGAGGCTATCATTGAGCTGATGAAAAGAGGGTATAGGATTCCCCATAAAATCCTAAAGGCTTTTCATTCACCAAAATCTGGTGAGTGCATTTGATTTTGGTGAAAGGTGGAAGGCTAGAGAAAAAATTATTTTGAATTCGTATTTCTCACCCCAAGGGACTTTTTATGGTGTCCTTTTCTTGAAAAATTTTTTTCTGATACAGATATGCACATATTGATATGGGACATTTATATTTTGTGATTTATTAATACTTGATTTTATGTCTATTTTGCGCTGTTTATATATTATATTATATATTTCTTTGCTTGCTTTTATCTGGCCCTTAGGGCACTATTTTACCCACTGATACCAACAATGGGACATAATTCCCCCCATTGATGCCATAAAAGGGGCATCATTCCTCCCACTTTCACTAATAAAGGGGCACAATTTCTCCCAAGGGCACCAATGATGGGGCACAATTTCTCCAAATGACACTCACTGATGGGGCCCAATGACACCAATGATGAGGCACAATTCCTCCCAGTGACACCGATGATGGGGCATTGTTTTTCAACTGACATTGGGACTTTTTCTACTTCCAATTGCCACAGTCCCCCTCCCATAAAGTCTGAAGAACAGTAAACTGGCCCTTTGTTTAGAAAGTTTGGCGACCCCTGGTATAGAGTATTGACCACATCAAATAAAGCAATATCCGGTCTCCGTATTAGATGGGGCCATTTGTCTCCTTTGTAAAAGACTTCTGCACTGGTTTCAGTTTATTATCCACACTTTAAATGTATGATCCCAGAGGTAATAGTTTTTAATATCAAAGATAATGATTAAATTGAATCATGTCCAAAACTTGTCCAAACTATGTACAGTGGGGATCGAAAGTTTGGGCACCCCAGCTAAAAAATTGTATTAATGTGCATAAAGAAGCCAAGGAAAGATGGAAAAATCTCCAAAAGGCATCAAATTACAGATTAGACATTCTTATAATATGTCAACAAAAGTTATATTTTATTTCCATCATTTACACTTTCAAAATAACAGAAAACAAAAAAATGGCATCTGCAAAAGTTTGGGCACCCTGCAGAATTTATAGCATGCACTGCCCCCCCTTTGCAAAGCTGAGACCTGCCAGTGTCATGGATTGTTCTCAATCATCATCTGGGAAGACCAGGTGATGTCAGTCTCAAAGGTTTTAAATGCCCAGACTCATCTGACCTTGCCCCAACAATCAGCACCATGGGTGCTGGGGTGCCCAAACTTTCGATCCCCACTGTATATACAGTGCGTGTCATGTGAACCAATGGTCAGTATGAGTTATGATCATTCCAGGCAGTTAAAGTTTGATGTGTATTTATGATAAATTATATTTATGATACATATTTCATCCACTCAGTTCTTCACTACTCTGAAGTTCAGATCTATCCAAGAAAGCTTTCTCCAGCCTTACTGGAATGGATTTGATGAAATTGTCCTTGAAGTCTCGGCAAAAGAACACATAGAGAATAGGATTTATGCAACTGTTGAAGTAAGCCAGACATATGCAAATTTCATTTATCAGGTTATCTAACTGAAATTTAGCTTTGTCAATGTGGACAAGTGGCCAGGTATAATATGGGAACCAGCAGATGAAGAAGCAGAACACAACTGCAAATAATATCTGGTAGGATTGCTGAGATCGTGTTGGTCCTCTCCTTTTCTTCAATTTCAGAAATAGTAGACCATAAGAAACAAGGATAACGGTGAAAGGTAGCACAAACATAAGGACAAATCTGGCCTTTCGCAACATTTTCACAAATTGATCTGTTGAACTGTACTCAACTTGCTCAGACTTTTCCGAACAGTCTGAAAAGTCAATGTGCAGATTGTGGATGGCAATAAACGGAACGCTCAAAATCAGACAAAACCCCCAAACAATGATGGAAATAATGTGTGCTAATTTGCGTGTCCTGCGTAGCTTTGCCCAAACCGGCCTTGTCACGGACACACACCTGTCAACGCTGATGACGGTTAGGAAGTAGACACTGCTGCACATGTTTAGAATCAATGTCATTACACTGATTTTACACAACGCATCAGGAAAGTAAGATATGGTGAATAAAGACCACTCCACAATCGCGACGGGAAGAAAGATGCAGCACAGGAAGTCAGCAATGGCCAGGTTGAGGAACCACACAGCACTGATGGTCTTCATCTTGAACCCAGCAATCCAGATGACTAAACCGTTTCCCACAATTCCGACAATAAATGTGAAACTGTAGCAAGTGATGCAAAAGGCCTTGAGATATGGAAACACATGGGGGGAAACAAAGAAAGTGTCATTGCCCCCTACCATAGAGTTTTCATTGGATTGATCTGTGGCTTCCATGATGGATGAATATCTGCAAGTTAAAAATTGTTAATATGGTATATCATAATAAAATGTTTCATAAACACAAATACTATATAACTTTATGAATATATAATAGGAAAGCTGAGTGGATATATACAGTATGTCTACATTCACAGGCCACTTTATTAGGTCCACCTGTTCAATTGCTTGGTAACACAAATTGCTAATCAGCCAATCACATGGCAGCAACTTAATGAATTTAGGCATCTATACGTGATGAAAATGACTTGCTGAAGTTCAAACCAAGCATCAGAATGGGGAAGAAAGGGGATTTAGGTGATTTTAAACCTGGCACGGTTGTTGGTGCCAGATGGGCTGGTCTGAGTATTTCAAAACTGCTGATCTACTGGAATTTTCATGTACAACCATCTCTAGGGTTTACAGAGAATGGTCCAAAAAAAAAGAAAATATCCAGTGAGCAGCAGTTGTGTGGACAAAAATGCCTTGTTAATACCAGAGATCAGAGGAAAATGGGCAGTTCAAGATGATAGAAAGACAACAGTAACTTATGTCAATATGGACCAAATTCTCTAAGGAATGTTTCCAACACTTTGTTTTAATCTATGCCATGAAGAATGAAGGCAGTTCTAAAGGCAAAAGGGAGTCCAAACCGGTACTAGCAAGGTGGATCTAATAAAGTGACCGGTGAGTGTACAAGGATGTATATTCATTTTATTATACTTCATATCCTGGGCAATGTTTTCATTTTTCAAACACATATTAAAACCAGCAACCTACTTAGAACCCCCAAGCATTGTTTATTTCCTAAAAGCAGAAGCCTTGGAAAAAAAATTGTGGAATTCCTGCAATTTGTAC